>NW_027437568.1:300000-535510 GCF_965140245.1 Athene noctua | reverse complement strand
CGTTTGCACTTCCCGGCCACAGGGAAGCTGCTAGCCGGGAATTCTCTGCCTGGTTCTACCCGCTGCCCGGAACGCTACGCAGGGCAAAAGCGGTTCTCGTCCTCCGTGCTTGCTTTTTCTCAGAAAGAGCCGTGGTGTGCGTTTTCGCCCGAAAACGCGTTTTCGGCCGAAAACGTGTACGTTTGCACTTCCCGGCCACAGGGAAGCTGCTAGCCGGGAATTCTCTGCCTGGTTCTACCCGCTGCCCGGAACGCTACGCAGGGCAAAAGCGATTCTCGTCCTCCGTGCTTGCTTTTTCTCAGAAAGAGCCGTGGTGTGCGTTTTCGCCGGAAAACGCGTTTTCGGCCGAAAACGTGTACGTTTGCACTTCCCCGCCACAGGGAAGCTGCTAGCCGGGAATTCTCTGCCTGGTTCTACCCGCTGCCCGGAACGCTACGCAGGGCAAAAGCGATTCTCGTCCTCCGTGCTTGCTTTTTCTCAGAAAGAGCCGTGGTGTGCGTTTTCGCCGGAAAACGCGTTTTCGGCCGAAAACGTGTACGTTTGCACTTCCCCGCCACAGGGAAGCTGCTAGCCGGGAATTCTCTGCCTGGTTCTACCCGCTGCCCGGAACGCTACGCAGGGCAAAAGCGATTCTCGTCCTCCGTGCTTGCTTTTTCTCAGAAAGAGCCGTGGTGTGCGTTTTCGCCGGAAAACGCGTTTTCGGCCGAAAACGTGTACGTTTGCACTTCCCGGCCACAGGGAAGCTGCTAGCCGGGAATTCTCTGCCTGGTTCTACCCGCTGCCCGGAACGCTACGCAGGGCAAAAGCGGTTCTCGTCCTCCGTGCTTGCTTTTTCTCAGAAAGAGCCGTGGTGTGCGTTTTCGCCGGAAAACGCGTTTTCGGCCGAAAACGTGTACGTTTGCACTTCCCCGCCACAGGGAAGCTGCTAGCCGGGAATTCTCTGCCTGGTTCTACCCGCTGCCCGGAACGCTACGCAGGGCAAAAGCGATTCTCGTCCTCCGTGCTTGCTTTTTCTCAGAAAGAGCCGTGGTGTGCGTTTTCGCCAGAAAACGCGTTTTCGGCCGAAAACGTGTACGTTTGCACTTCCCCGCCACAGGGAAGCTGCTAGCCGGGAATTCTCTGCCTGGTTCTACCCGCTGCCCGGAACGCTACGCAGGGCAAAAGCGATTCTCGTCCTCCGTGCTTGCTTTTTCTCAGAAAGAGCCGTGGTGTGCGTTTTCGCCGGAAAACGCGTTTTCGGCCGAAAACGTGTACGTTTGCACTTCCCCGCCACAGGGAAGCTGCTAGCCGGGAATTCTCTGCCTGGTTCTACCCGCTGCCCGGAACGCTACGCAGGGCAAAAGCGATTCTCGTCCTCCGTGCTTGCTTTTTCTCAGAAAGAGCCGTGGTGTGCGTTTTCGCCGGAAAACGCGTTTTCGGCCGAAAACGTGTACGTTTGCACTTCCCCGCCACAGGGAAGCTGCTAGCCGGGAATTCTCTGCCTGGTTCTACCCGCTGCCCGGAACGCTACGCAGGGCAAAAGCGATTCTCGTCCTCCGTGCTTGCTTTTTCTCAGAAAGAGCCGTGGTGTGCGTTTTCGCCGGAAAACGCGTTTTCGGCCGAAAACGTGTACGTTTGCACTTCCCCGCCACAGGGAAGCTGCTAGCCGGGAATTCTCTGCCTGGTTCTACCCGCTGCCCGGAACGCTACGCAGGGCAAAAGCGATTCTCGTCCTCCGTGCTTGCTTTTTCTCAGAAAGAGCCGTGGTGTGCGTTTTCGCCGGAAAACGCGTTTTCGGCCGAAAACGTGTACGTTTGCACTTCCCGCCACAGGGAAGCTGCTAGCCGGGAATTCTCTGCCTGGTTCTACCCGCTGCCCGGAACGCTACGCAGGGCAAAAGCGATTCTCGTCCTACGTGCTTGCTTTTTCTCAGAAAAAGCCGTGGTGTGCGTTTTCGCCGCAAAACACGTTTTCGGCCGAAAACGTGTACGTTTGCACTTCCCCGCCACAGGGAAGCTGCTAGCCGGGAATTCTCTGCCTGGTTCTACCCGCTGCCCGGAACACTACGCAGGGCAAAAGCGATTCTCGTCCTCCGTGCTTGCTTTATCTCAGAAAGAGCCGTGGTGTGCGTTTTCGCCAGAAAACGCGTTTTCGGCCGAATACGTGTACGTTTGCACTTCCCCGCCACAGGGAAGCTGCTAGCCGGGAATTCTCTGCCTGGTTCTACCCGCTGCCCGGAACGATACGCAGGGCAAAAGCGATTCTCGTCCTCCGTGCTTGCTTTTTCTCAGAAAGAGCCGTGGTGTGCGTTTTCGCCGGTAAACGCGTTTTCGGCCGAAAACGTGTACGTTTGCACTTCCCCGCCACAGGGAAGCTGCTAGCCGGGAATTCTCTGCCTGGTTCTACCCGCTGCCCGGAACGCTACGCAGGGCAAAAGCGATTCTCGTCCTCCGTGCTTGCTTTTTCTCAGAAAGAGCCGTGGTGTGCGTTTTCGCTAGAAAACGCGTTTTCGGCCGAAAACGTGTACGTTTGCACTTCCCCGCCACAGGGAAGCTGCTAGCCGGCAATTCGCTGCCTATTTCTACCCGCTGCTCAGAACGCTACGCAGGGCAAAAGCGATTCTCGTCCTCCGTGCTTGCTTTTTCTCAGAAAGAGCCGTGGTGTGCGTTTTCGCCGGAAAACGCGTTTTCGGCCGAAAACGTGTACGTTTGCACTTCCCCGCCACAGGGAAGCTGCTAGCCGGGAATTCTCTGCCTGGTTCTACCCGCTGCCCGGAACGCTACGCAGGGCAAAAGCGATTCTCGTCCTCCGTGCTTGCTTTTTCTCAGAAAGAGCCGTGGTGTGCGTTTTCGCCGGAAAACGCGTTTTCGGCCGAAAACGTGTACGTTTGCACTTCCCGGCCACAGGGAAGCTGCTAGCCGGGAATTCTCTGCCTGGTTCTACCCGCTGCCCGGAACGCTACGCAGGGCAAAAGCGATTCTCGTCCTCCGTGCTTGCTTTTTCTCAGAAAGAGCCGTGGTGTGCGTTTTCGCCGGAAAACGCGTTTTCGGCCGAAAACGTGTACGTTTGCACTTCCCGGCCACAGGGAAGCTGCTAGCCGGGAATTCTCTGCCTGGTTCTACCCGCTGCCCGGAACGCTACGCAGGGCAAAAGCGATTCTCGTCCTCCGTGCTTGCTTTTTCTCAGAAAGAGCCGTGGTGTGCGTTTTCGCCGGAAAACGCGTTTTCGGCCGAAAACGTGTACGTTTACACTTCCCGGCCACGGGGAAGCTGCTAGCCGGGAATTCTCTGCCTGGTTCTACCCGCTGCCCGGAACGCTACGCAGGGCAAAAGCGATTCTCGTCCTACGTGCTTGCTTTTCTCAGAAAAAGCCGTGGTGTGCGTTTTCGCCGGAAAACACGTTTTCGGCGAAAACGTGTACGTTTGCACTTCCCCGCCACAGGGAAGCTGCTAGCCGGGAATTCTCTGCCTGGTTCTACCCGCTGCCCGGAACACTACGCAGGGCAAAAGCGATTCTCGTCCTCCGTGCTTGCTTTTTCTCAGAAAGAGCCGTGGTGTGCGTTTTCGCCGGAAAACGCGTTTTCGGCCGAATACGTGTACGTTTGCACTTCCCCGCCACAGGGAAGCTGCTAGCCGGGAATTCTCTGCCTGGTTCTACCCGCTGCCCGGAACGCTACGCAGGGCAAAAGCGATTCTCGTCCTCCGTGCTTGCTTTTTCTCAGAAAGAGCCGTGGTGTGCGTTTTCGCCGGAAAACGCGTTTTCGGCCGAAAACGTGTACGTTTGCACTTCCCGGCCACAGGGAAGCTGCTAGCCGGGAATTCTCTGCCTGGTTCTACCCGCTGCCCGGAACACTACGCAGGGCAAAAGCGATTCTCGTCCTCCGTGCTTGCTTTTTCTCAGAAAGAGCCGTGGTGTGCGTTTTCGCCGGAAAACGCGTTTTCGGCCGAAAACGTGTACGTTTGCACTTCCCGGCCACAGGGAAGCTGCTAGCCGGGAATTCTCTGCCTGGTTCTACCCGCTGCCCGGAACGCTACGCAGGGCAAAAGCGATTCTCGTCCTCCGTGCTTGCTTTTTCTCAGAAAGAGCCGTGGTGTGCGTTTTCGCCGGAAAACGCGTTTTCGGCCGAAAACGTGTACGTTTGCACTTCCCCGCCACAGGGAAGCTGCTAGCCGGCAATTCGCTGCCTATTTCTACCCGCTGCCCGCAACACTACGGAGGGCAATAGCGATTCTCGTCCTCCGTGCTTGCTTTTTCTCAGAAAGAGCCGTGGTGTGCGTTTTCGCCGGAAAACGCGTTTTCGGCCGAAAACGTGTACGTTTGCACTTCCCCGCCACAGGGAAGCTGCTAGCCGGGAATTCTCTGCCTGGTTCTACCCGCTGCCCGGAACGCTACGCAGGGCAAAAGCGATTCTCGTCCTCCGTGCTTGCTTTTTCTCAGAAAGAGCCGTGGTGTGCGTTTTCGCCGGAAAACGCGTTTTCGGCCGAAAACGTTTACGTTTGCACTTCCCGGCCACAGGGAAGCTGCTAGCCGGCAATTCTCTGCCTGGTTCTACCCGCTGCCCGGAACGCTACGCAGGGCAAAAGCGATTCTCGTCCTCCGTGCTTGCTTTTTCTCAGAAAGAGCCGTGGTGTGCGTTTTCGCCGGAAAACGCGTTTTCGGCCGACAACGTGTACGTTTGCACTTCCCGGCCACAGGGAAGCTGCTAGCCGGGAATTCTCTGCCTGGTTCTACCCGCTGCCCGGAACGCTACGCAGGGCAAAAGCGATTCTCGTCCTCCGTGCTTGCTTTTTCTCAGAAAGAGCCGTGGTGTGCGTTTTCGCCGGAAAACGCGTTTTCGGCCTAAAACGTGTACGTTTGCACTTCCCCGCCACAGGGAAGCTGCTAGCCGGGAATTCTCCGCCTGGTTCTACCCGCTGCCCGGAACGCTACGCAGGGCAAAAGCGATTCTCGTCCTCCGTGCTTGCTTTTTCTCAGAAAGAGCCGTGGTGTGCGTTTTCGCCGGAAAACGCGTTTTCGGCCGAAAACGTGTACGTTTGCACTTCCCGGCCACAGGGAAGCTGCTAGCCGGGAATTCTCTGCCTGGTTCTACCCGCTGCCCGGAACGCTACGCAGGGCAAAAGCGATTCTCGTCCTCCGTGCTTGCTTTTTCTCAGAAAGAGCCGTGGTGTGCGTTTTCGCCGGAAAACGCGTTTTCGGCCGAAAACGTGTACGTTTGCACTTCCCCGCCACAGGGAAGCTGCTAGCCGGGAATTCTCTGCCTGGTTCTACCCGCTGCCCGGAACGCTACGCAGGGCAAAAGCGATTCTCGTCCTCCGTGCTTGCTTTTTCTCAGAAAAGAGCCGTGGTGTGCGTTTTCGCCGGAAAACGCGTTTTCGGCCGAAAACGTGTACGTTTGCACTTCCCGGCCACAGGGAAGCTGCTAGCCGGGAATTCTCTGCCTGGTTCTACCCGCTGCCCGGAACGCTACGCAGGGCAAAAGCGATTCTCGTCCTCCGTGCTTGCTTTTTCTCAGAAAGAGCCGTGGTGTGCGTTTTCGCCGGAAAACGCGTTTTCGGCCGAAAACGTGTACGTTTGCACTTCCCGGCCACAGGGAAGCTGCTAGCCGGGAATTCTCTGCCTGGTTCTACCCGCTGCCCCGGAACGCTACGCAGGGCAAAAGCGATTCTCGTCCTCCGTGCTTGCTTTTTCTCAGAAAGCCGTGGTGTGCGTTTTCGCCGGAAAACGCGTTTTCGGCCGAAAACGTGTACGTTTACACTTCCCGGCCACGGGGAAGCTGCTAGCCGGGAATTCTCTGCCTGGTTCTACCCGCTGCCCGGAACGCTACGCAGGGCAAAAGCGATTCTCGTCCTACGTGCTTGCTTTTTCTCAGAAAAGCCGTGGTGTGCGTTTTCGCCGGAAAACACGTTTTCGGCGAAAACGTGTACGTTTGCACTTCCCCCGCCACAGGAAGCTGCTAGCCGGGAATTCTCTGCCTGGTTCTACCCGCTGCCCGGAACACTACGCAGGGCAAAAGCGATTCTCGTCCTCCGTGCTTGCTTTTTCTCAGAAAGAGCCGTGGTGTGCGTTTTCGCCGGAAAACGCGTTTTCGGCCGAAAACGTGTACGTTTGCACTTCCCCGCCACAGGGAAGCTGCTAGCCGGGAATTCTCTGCCTGGTTCTACCCGCTGCCCGGAACGCTACGCAGGGCAAAAGCGGTTCTCGTCCTCCGTGCTTGCTTTTTCTCAGAAAGAGCCGTGGTGTGCGTTTTCGCCGGAAAACGCGTTTTCGGCCGAAAACGTGTACGTTTGCACTTCCCCGCCACAGGGAAGCTGCTAGCCGGGAATTCTCTGCCTGGTTCTACCCGCTGCCCGGAACGCTACGCAGGGCAAAAGCGGTTCTCGTCCTCCGTGCTTGCTTTTTCTCAGAAAGAGCCGTGGTGTGCGTTTTCGCCGGAAAACGCGTTTTCGGCCGAAAACGTGTACGTTTGCACTTCCCCGCCACAGGGAAGCTGCTAGCCGGGAATTCTCTGCCTGGTTCTACCCGCTGCCCGGAACGCTACGCAGGGCAAAAGCGGTTCTCGTCCTCCGTGCTTGCTTTTTCTCAGAAAGAGCCGTGGTGTGCGTTTTCGCCGGAAAACGCGTTTTCGGCCGAAAACGTGTACGTTTGCACTTCCCCGCCACAGGGAAGCTGCTAGCCGGGAATTCTCTGCCTGGTTCTACCCGCTGCCCGGAACGCTACGCAGGGCAAAAGCGGTTCTCGTCCTCCGTGCTTGCTTTTTCTCAGAAAGAGCCGTGGTGTGCGTTTTCGCCGGAAAACGCGTTTTCGGCCGAAAACGTGTACGTTTGCACTTCCCCGCCACAGGGAAGCTGCTAGCCGGGAATTCTCTGCCTGGTTCTACCCGCTGCCCGGAACGCTACGCAGGGCAAAAGCGGTTCTCGTCCTCCGTGCTTGCTTTTTCTCAGAAAGAGCCGTGGTGTGCGTTTTCGCCGGAAAACGCGTTTTCGGCCGAAAACGTGTACGTTTGCACTTCCCCGCCACAGGGAAGCTGCTAGCCGGGAATTCTCTGCCTGGTTCTACCCGCTGCCCGGAACGCTACGCAGGGCAAAAGCGGTTCTCGTCCTCCGTGCTTGCTTTTTCTCAGAAAGAGCCGTGGTGTGCGTTTTCGCCGGAAAACGCGTTTTCGGCCGAAAACGTGTACGTTTGCACTTCCCCGCCACAGGGAAGCTGCTAGCCGGGAATTCTCTGCCTGGTTCTACCCGCTGCCCGGAACGCTACGCAGGGCAAAAGCGGTTCTCGTCCTCCGTGCTTGCTTTTTCTCAGAAAGAGCCGTGGTGTGCGTTTTCGCCGGAAAACGCGTTTTCGGCCGAAAACGTGTACGTTTGCACTTCCCCGCCACAGGGAAGCTGCTAGCCGGGAATTCTCTGCCTGGTTCTACCCGCTGCCCGGAACGCTACGCAGGGCAAAAGCGGTTCTCGTCCTCCGTGCTTGCTTTTTCTCAGAAAGAGCCGTGGTGTGCGTTTTCGCCGGAAAACGCGTTTTCGGCCGAAAACGTGTACGTTTGCACTTCCCCGCCACAGGGAAGCTGCTAGCCGGGAATTCTCTGCCTGGTTCTACCCGCTGCCCGGAACGCTACGCAGGGCAAAAGCGGTTCTCGTCCTCCGTGCTTGCTTTTTCTCAGAAAGAGCCGTGGTGTGCGTTTTCGCCGGAAAACGCGTTTTCGGCCGAAAACGTGTACGTTTGCACTTCCCCGCCACAGGGAAGCTGCTAGCCGGGAATTCTCTGCCTGGTTCTACCCGCTGCCCGGAACGCTACGCAGGGCAAAAGCGGTTCTCGTCCTCCGTGCTTGCTTTTTCTCAGAAAGAGCCGTGGTGTGCGTTTTCGCCGGAAAACGCGTTTTCGGCCGAAAACGTGTACGTTTGCACTTCCCCGCCACAGGGAAGCTGCTAGCCGGGAATTCTCTGCCTGGTTCTACCCGCTGCCCGGAACGCTACGCAGGGCAAAAGCGGTTCTCGTCCTCCGTGCTTGCTTTTTCTCAGAAAGAGCCGTGGTGTGCGTTTTCGCCGGAAAACGCGTTTTCGGCCGAAAACGTGTACGTTTGCACTTCCCCGCCACAGGGAAGCTGCTAGCCGGGAATTCTCTGCCTGGTTCTACCCGCTGCCCGGAACGCTACGCAGGGCAAAAGCGGTTCTCGTCCTCCGTGCTTGCTTTTTCTCAGAAAGAGCCGTGGTGTGCGTTTTCGCCGGAAAACGCGTTTTCGGCCGAAAACGTGTACGTTTGCACTTCCCCGCCACAGGGAAGCTGCTAGCCGGGAATTCTCTGCCTGGTTCTACCCGCTGCCCGGAACGCTACGCAGGGCAAAAGCGGTTCTCGTCCTCCGTGCTTGCTTTTTCTCAGAAAGAGCCGTGGTGTGCGTTTTCGCCGGAAAACGCGTTTTCGGCCGAAAACGTGTACGTTTGCACTTCCCCGCCACAGGGAAGCTGCTAGCCGGGAATTCTCTGCCTGGTTCTACCCGCTGCCCGGAACGCTACGCAGGGCAAAAGCGGTTCTCGTCCTCCGTGCTTGCTTTTTCTCAGAAAGAGCCGTGGTGTGCGTTTTCGCCGGAAAACGCGTTTTCGGCCGAAAACGTGTACGTTTGCACTTCCCCGCCACAGGGAAGCTGCTAGCCGGGAATTCTCTGCCTGGTTCTACCCGCTGCCCGGAACGCTACGCAGGGCAAAAGCGGTTCTCGTCCTCCGTGCTTGCTTTTTCTCAGAAAGAGCCGTGGTGTGCGTTTTCGCCGGAAAACGCGTTTTCGGCCGAAAACGTGTACGTTTGCACTTCCCCGCCACAGGGAAGCTGCTAGCCGGGAATTCTCTGCCTGGTTCTACCCGCTGCCCGGAACGCTACGCAGGGCAAAAGCGGTTCTCGTCCTCCGTGCTTGCTTTTTCTCAGAAAGAGCCGTGGTGTGCGTTTTGGCCGGAAAACGCGTTTTCAGCCGAAAACGTGTACGTTTGCACTTCCCCGCCACAGGGAAGCTGCTAGCCGGGAATTCTCTGCCTGGTTCTACCCGCTGCCCGGAACGCTACGCAGGGCAAAAGCGGTTCTCGTCCTCCGTGCTTGCTTTTTCTCAGAAAGAGCCGTGGTGTGCTTTTTGCCGGAAAACGCGTTTTCGGCCGAAAACGTGTACGTTTGCACTTCCCCGCCACAGGGAAGCTGCTAGCCGGGAATTCTCTGCCTGGTTCTACCCGCTGCCCGGAACGCTACGCAGGGCAAAAGCGGTTCTCGTCCTCCGTGCTTGCTTTTTCTCAGAAAGAGCCGTGGTGTGCGTTTTCGCCGGAAAACGCGTTTTCGGCCGAAAACGTGTACGTTTGCACTTCCCCGCCACAGGGAAGCTGCTAGCCGGGAATTCTCTGCCTGGTTCTACCCGCTGCCCGGAACGCTACGCAGGGCAAAAGCGGTTCTCGTCCTCCGTGCTTGCTTTTTCTCAGAAAGAGCCGTGGTGTGCGTTTTCGCCGGAAAACGCGTTTTCGGCCGAAAACGTGTACGTTTGCACTTCCCCGCCACAGGGAAGCTGCTAGCCGGGAATTCTCTGCCTGGTTCTACCCGCTGCCCGGAACGCTACGCAGGGCAAAAGCGGTTCTCGTCCTCCGTGCTTGCTTTTTCTCAGAAAGAGCCGTGGTGTGCGTTTTCGCCGGAAAACGCGTTTTCGGCCGAAAACGTGTACGTTTGCACTTCCCCGCCACAGGGAAGCTGCTAGCCGGGAATTCTCTGCCTGGTTCTACCCGCTGCCCGGAACGCTACGCAGGGCAAAAGCGGTTCTCGTCCTCCGTGCTTGCTTTTTCTCAGAAAGAGCCGTGGTGTGCGTTTTCGCCGGAAAACGCGTTTTCGGCCGAAAACGTGTACGTTTGCACTTCCCCGCCACAGGGAAGCTGCTAGCCGGGAATTCTCTGCCTGGTTCTACCCGCTGCCCGGAACGCTACGCAGGGCAAAAGCGGTTCTCGTCCTCCGTGCTTGCTTTTTCTCAGAAAGAGCCGTGGTGTGCGTTTTCGCCGGAAAACGCGTTTTCGGCCGAAAACGTGTACGTTTGCACTTCCCCGCCACAGGGAAGCTGCTAGCCGGGAATTCTCTGCCTGGTTCTACCCGCTGCCCGGAACGCTACGCAGGGCAAAAGCGGTTCTCGTCCTCCGTGCTTGCTTTTTCTCAGAAAGAGCCGTGGTGTGCGTTTTCGCCGGAAAACGCGTTTTCGGCCGAAAACGTGTACGTTTGCACTTCCCCGCCACAGGGAAGCTGCTAGCCGGGAATTCTCTGCCTGGTTCTACCCGCTGCCCGGAACGCTACGCAGGGCAAAAGCGGTTCTCGTCCTCCGTGCTTGCTTTTTCTCAGAAAGAGCCGTGGTGTGCGTTTTCGCCGGAAAACGCGTTTTCGGCCGAAAACGTGTACGTTTGCACTTCCCCGCCACAGGGAAGCTGCTAGCCGGGAATTCTCTGCCTGGTTCTACCCGCTGCCCGGAACGCTACGCAGGGCAAAAGCGGTTCTCGTCCTCCGTGCTTGCTTTTTCTCAGAAAGAGCCGTGGTGTGCTTTTTCGCCGGAAAACGCGTTTTCGGCCGAAAACGTTTACGTTTGCACTTCCCGGCCACAGGGAAGCTGCTAGCCGGGAATTCTCTGCCTGGTTCTACCCGCTGCCCGGAACGCTACGCAGGGCAAAAGCGATTCTCGTCCTCCGTGCTTGCTTTTTCTCAGAAAGAGCCGTGGTGTGCGTTTTCGCCGGAAAACGCGTTTTCGGCCGAAAACGTTTACGTTTGCACTTCCCGGCCACAGGGAAGCTGCTAGCCGGCAATTCTCTGCCTGGTTCTACCCGCTGCCCGGAACGCTACGCAGGGCAAAAGCGATTCTCGTCCTCCGTGCTTGCTTTTTCTCAGAAAGAGCCGTGGTGTGCGTTTTCGCCGGAAAACGCGTTTTCGGCCGACAACGTGTACGTTTGCACTTCCCGGCCACAGGGAAGCTGCTAGCCGGGAATTCTCTGCCTGGTTCTACCCGCTGCCCGGAACGCTACGCAGGGCAAAAGCGATTCTCGTCCTCCGTGCTTGCTTTTTCTCAGAAAGAGCCGTGGTGTGCGTTTTCGCCGGAAAACGCGTTTTCGGCCTAAAACGTGTACGTTTGCACTTCCCCGCCACAGGGAAGCTGCAAGCCGGGAATTCTCCGCCTGGTTCTACCCGCTGCCCGGAACGCTACGCAGGGCAAAAGCGATTCTCGTCCTCCGTGCTTGCTTTTTCTCAGAAAGAGCCGTGGTGTGCGTTTTCGCCGGAAAACGCGTTTTCGGCCGAAAACGTGTACGTTTGCACTTCCCCGCCACAGGGAAGCTGCTAGCCGGGAATTCTCTGCCTGGTTCTACCCGCTGCCCGGAACACTACGGAGGGCAAAAGCGATTCTCGTCCTCCGTGCTTGCTTTTTCTCAGAAAGAGCCGTGGTGTGCGTTTTCGCCGGAAAACGCGTTTTCGGCCGAAAACGTGTACGTTTGCACTTCCCCGCCACAGGGAAGCTGCTAGCCGGGAATTCGCTGCCTATTTGTACCCGCTGCTCAGAACGCTACGCAGGGCAAAAAGCGATTCTCGTCCTCCGTGCTTGCTTTTTCTCAGAAAGAGCCGTGGTGTGCGTTTCGCCGGAAAACGCGTTTTCGGCCGAAAACGTGTACGTTTGCACTTCCCCGCCACAGGAAGCTGCTAGCCGGGAATTCTCTGCCTGGTTCTACCCGCTGCCCGGAACGCTACGCAGGGCAAAAGCGATTCTCGTCCTCCGTGCTTGCTTTTTCTCAGAAAGAGCCGTGGTGTGCGTTTTCGCCAGAAAACGCGTTTTCGGCCGAAAACGTGTACGTTTGCACTTCCCGGCCACAGGGAAGCTGCTAGCCGGGAATTCTCTGCCTGGTTCTACCCGCTGCCCGGAACGCTACGCAGGGCAAAAGCGATTCTCGTCCTCCCGTGCTTGCTTTTCTCAGAAAAAGCCGTGGTGTGCGTTTTCGCCGGAAAACGGTTTTCCGGCGAAAACGCACACCACGGCTTTTTCTGAGAAAAAGCAAGCACGGAGGACGAGAATCGCTTTTGCCCTGCGTAGCGTTCCGGGCAGCGGGTAGAACCAGGCAGAGAATTCCCGGCTAGCAGCTTCCCTGTGGCCGGAAGTGCAAACGTACACGTTTTCGGCCGAAAACGCGTTTTCTGGCGAAAACGCACACCACGGCTCTTTCTGAGAAAAAGCAAGCACGGAGGACGAGAATCGCTTTTGCCCTGCGTAGCGTTCCGGGCAGCGGGTAGAACCAGGCAGAGAATTCCCGGCTAGCAGCTTCCCTGTGGCGGGAAGTGCAAACGTACACGTTTTCGGCCGAAAACGCGTTTTCCGGCGAAAACGCACACCACGGCTCTTTCTGAGAAAAAGCAAGCACGGAGGACGAGAATCGCTTTTGCCCTGCGTAGCGTTCTGAGCAGCGGGTACAAATAGGCAGCGAATTCCCGGCTAGCAGCTTCCCTGTGGCGGGGAAGTGCAAACGTACACGTTTTCGGCCGAAAACGCGTTTTCCGGCGAAAACGCACACCACGGCTCTTTCTGAGAAAAAGCAAGCACGGAGGACGAGAATCGCTTTTGCCCTCCGTAGTGTTCCGGGCAGCGGGTAGAACCAGGCAGAGAATTCCCGGCTAGCAGCTTCCCTGTGGCGGGGAAGTGCAAACGTACACGTTTTCGGCCGAAAACGCGTTTTCCGGCGAAAACGCACACCACGGCTCTTTCTGAGAAAAAGCAAGCACGGAGGACGAGAATCGCTTTTGCCCTGCGTAGCGTTCCGGGCAGCGGGTAGAACCAGGCGGGAGAATTCCCGGCTTGCAGCTTCCCTGTGGCGGGGAAGTGCAAACGTACACGTTTTAGGCCGAAAACGCGTTTTCCGGCGAAAACGCACACCACGGCTCTTTCTGAGAAAAAGCAAGCACGGAGGACGAGAATCGCTTTTGCCCTGCGTAGCGTTCCGGGCAGCGGGTAGAACCAGGCAGAGAATTCCCGGCTAGCAGCTTCCCTGTGGCCGGGAAGTGCAAACGTACACGTTGTCGGCCGAAAACGCGTTTTCCGGCGAAAACGCACACCACGGCTCTTTCTGAGAAAAAGCAAGCACGGAGGACGAGAATCGCTTTTGCCCTGCGTAGCGTTCCGGGCAGCGGGTAGAACCAGGCAGAGAATTGCCGGCTAGCAGCTTCCCTGTGGCCGGGAAGTGCAAACGTAAACGTTTTCGGCCGAAAACGCGTTTTCCGGCGAAAACGCACACCACGGCTCTTTCTGAGAAAAAGCAAGCACGGAGGACGAGAATCGCTTTTGCCCTGCGTAGCGTTCCGGGCAGCGGGTAGAACCAGGCAGAGAATTCCCGGCTAGCAGCTTCCCTGTGGCCGGGAAGTGCAAACGTAAACGTTTTCGGCCGAAAACGCGTTTTCCGGCGAAAAAGCACACCACGGCTCTTTCTGAGAAAAAGCAAGCACGGAGGACGAGAATCGCTATTGCCCTCCGTAGTGTTGCGGGCAGCGGGTAGAAATAGGCAGCGAATTGCCGGCTAGCAGCTTCCCTGTGGCCGGGAAGTGCAAACGTACACGTTTTCGGCCGAAAACGCGTTTTCCGGCGAAAACGCACACCACGGCTCTTTCTGAGAAAAAGCAAGCACGGAGGACGAGAATCGCTTTTGCCCTGCGTAGCGTTCCGGGCAGCGGGTAGAACCAGGCAGAGAATTCCCGGCTAGCAGCTTCCCTGTGGCCGGGAAGTGCAAACGTACACGTTTTCGGCCGAAAACGCGTTTTCCGGCGAAAACGCACACCACGGCTCTTTCTGAGAAAAAGCAAGCACGGAGGACGAGAATCGCTTTTGCCCTGCGTAGTGTTCCGGGCAGCGGGTAGAACCAGGCAGAGAATTCCCGGCTAGCAGCTTCCCTGTGGCCGGGAAGTGCAAACGTACACGTTTTCGCCGAAAACGCGTTTTCCGGCGAAAACGCACACCACGGCTCTTTCTGAGAAAAAGCAACCACGGAGGACGAGAATCGCTTTTGCCCTGCGTAGCGTTCCGGGCAGCGGGTAGAACCAGGCAGAGAATTCCCGGCTAGCAGCTTCCCTGTGGCGGGGAAGTGCAAACGTACACGTATTCGGCCGAAAACGCGTTTTCCGGCGAAAACGCACACCACGGCTCTTTCTGAGAAAAAGCAAGCACGGAGGACGAGAATCGCTTTTGCCCTGCGTAGTGTTCCGGGCAGCGGGTAGAACCAGGCAGAGAATTCCCGGCTAGCAGCTTCCCTGTGGCGGGGAAGTGCAAACGTACACGTTTTCGCCGAAAACGTGTTTTCCGGCGAAAACGCACACCACGGCTTTTTCTGAGAAAAAGCAAGCACGTAGGACGAGAATCGCTTTTGCCCTGCGTAGCGTTCCGGGCAGCGGGTAGAACCAGGCAGAGAATTCCCGGCTAGCAGCTTCCCTGTGGCCGGGAAGTGTAAACGTACACGTTTTCGGCCGAAAACGCGTTTTCCGGCGAAAACGCACACCACGGCTCTTTCTGAGAAAAAGCAAGCACGGAGGACGAGAATCGCTTTTGCCCTGCGTAGCGTTCCGGGCAGCGGGTAGAACCAGGCAGAGAATTCCCGGCTAGCAGCTTCCCTGTGGCCGGGAAGTGCAAACGTACACGTTTTCGGCCGAAAACGCGTTTTCCGGCGAAAACGCACACCACGGCTCTTTCTGAGAAAAAGCAAGCACGGAGGACGAGAATCGCTTTTGCCCTGCGTAGCGTTCCGGGCAGCGGGTAGAACCAGGCAGAGAATTCCCGGCTAGCAGCTTCCCTGTGGCCGGGAAGTGCAAACGTACACGTTTTCGGCTGAAAACGCGTTTTCCGGCAAAAACGCACACCACGGCTCTTTCTGAGAAAAAGCAAGCACGGAGGACGAGAATCGCTTTTGCCCTGCGTAGTGTTCCGGGCAGCGGGTAGAACCAGGCAGAGAATTCCCGGCTAGCAGCTTCCCTGTGGCCGGGAAGTGCAAACGTACACGTTTTCGGCTGAAAACGCGTTTTCCGGCAAAAACGCACACCACGGCTCTTTCTGAGAAAAAGCAAGCACGGAGGACGAGAATCGCTTTTGCCCTGCGTAGTGTTCCGGGCAGCGGGTAGAACCAGGCAGAGAATTCCCGGCTAGCAGCTTCCCTGTGGCCGGGAAGTGCAAACGTACACGTTTTCGCCGAAAACGCGTTTTCCGGCGAAAACGCACACCACGGCTCTTTCTGAGAAAAAGCAAGCACGGAGGACGAGAATCGCTTTTGCCCTGCGTAGCGTTCCGGGCAGCGGGTAGAACCAGGCAGAGAATTCCCGGCTAGCAGCTTCCCTGTGGCGGGGAAGTGCAAACGTACACGTATTCGGCCGAAAACGCGTTTTCCGGCGAAAACGCACACCACGGCTCTTTCTGAGAAAAAGCAAGCACGGAGGACGAGAATCGCTTTTGCCCTGCGTAGTGTTCCGGGCAGCGGGTAGAACCAGGCAGAGAATTCCCGGCTAGCAGCTTCCCTGTGGCCGGGAAGTGCAAACGTACACGTTTTCGCCGAAAACGTGTTTTCCGGCGAAAACGCACACCACGGCTTTTTCTGAGAAAAAGCAAGCACGGAGGACGAGAATCGCTTTTGCCCTGCGTAGCGTTCCGGGCAGCGGGTAGAACCAGGCAGAGAATTCCCGGCTAGCAGCTTCCCTGTGGCCGGGAAGTGCAAACGTACACGTTTTCGGCCGAAAACGCGTTTTCTGGCGAAAACGCACACCACGGCTCTTTCTGAGAAAAAGCAAGCACGGAGGACGAGAATCGCTTTTGCCCTGCGTAGCGTTCCGGGCAGCGGGTAGAACCAGGCAGAGAATTCCCGGCTAGCAGCTTCCCTGTGGCCGGGAAGTGCAAACGTACACGTTTTCGGCCGAAAACGCGTTTTCCGGCGAAAACGCACACCACGGCTCTTTCTGAGAAAAAGCAAGCACGGAGGACGAGAATCGCTTTTGCCCTGCGTAGCGTTCCGGGCAGCGGGTAGAACCAGGCAGAGAATTCCCGGCTAGCAGCTTCCCTGTGGCGGGGAAGTGCAAACGTACACGTTTTCGGCCGAAAACGCGTTTTCCGGCGAAAACGCACACCACGGCTCTTTCTGAGAAAAAGCAAGCACGGAGGACGAGAATCGCTTTTGCCCTGCGTAGCGTTCTGAGCAGCGGGTACAAATAGGCAGCGAATTGCCGGCTAGCAGCTTCCCTGTGGCGGGGAAGTGCAAACGTACACGTTTTCGGCCGAAAACGCGTTTTCCGGCGAAAACGCACACCACGGCTCTTTCTGAGAAAAAGCAAGCACGGAGGACGAGAATCGCTTTTGCCCTCCGTAGTGTTCCGGGCAGCGGGTAGAAGCAGGCAGAGAATTCCCGGCTAGCAGCTTCCCTGTGGCGGGGAAGTGCAAACGTACAATTCCCGGCTAGCAGCTTCCCTGTGGCGGGAAGTGCAAACGTACACGTTTTCGGCCGAAAACGCGTTTTCCGGCGAAAACGAACGAGAATCGCTCTGCGTAGCGTTCCGGGCAGCGGGTAGAACCAGGCGGAGAATTCCGGCTAGCAGCTTCCCTGTGGCGGGGAAGTGCAAACGTACACGTTTTAGGCCGAAAACGCGTTTTCCGGCGAAAACGCACACCACGGCTCTTTCTGAGAAAAAGCAAGCACGGAGGACGAGAATCGCTTTTGCCCTGCGTAGCGTTCCGGGCAGCGGGTAGAACCAGGCAGAGAATTCCCGGCTAGCAGCTTCCCTGTGGCCGGGAAGTGCAAACGTACACGTTGTCGGCCGAAAACGCGTTTTCCGGCGAAAACGCACACCACGGCTCTTTCTGAGAAAAAGCAAGCACGGAGGACGAGAATCGCTTTTGCCCTGCGTAGCGTTCCGGGCAGCGGGTAGAACCAGGCAGAGAATTGCCGGCTAGCAGCTTCCCTGTTGCCGGGAAGTGCAAACGTAAACGTTTTCGGCCGAAAACGCGTTTTCCGGCGAAAACGCACACCACGGCTCTTTCTGAGAAAAAGCAAGCACGGAGGACGAGAATCGCTTTTGCCCTGCGTAGCGTTCCGGGCAGCGGGTAGAACCAGGCAGAGAATTCCCGGCTAGCAGCTTCCCTGTGGCGGGGAAGTGCAAACGTACACGTTTTCGGCCGAAAACGCGTTTTCCGGCGAAAACGCACACCACGGCTCTTTCTGAGAAAAAGCAAGCACGGAGGACGAGAATCGCTATTGCCCTCCGTAGTGTTGCGGGCAGCGGGTAGAAATAGGCAGCGAATTGCCGGCTAGCAGCTTCCCTGTGGCGGGGAAGTGCAAACGTACACGTTTTCGGCCGAAAACGCGTTTTCCGGCGAAAACGCACACCACGGCTCTTTCTGAGAAAAAGCAAGCACGGAGGACGAGAATCGCTTTTGCCCTGCGTAGCGTTCCGGGCAGCGGGTAGAACCAGGCAGAGAATTCCCGGCTAGCAGCTTCCCTGTGGCCGGGAAGTGCAAACGTACACGTTTTCGGCCGAAAACGCGTTTTCCGGCGAAAACGCACACCACGGCTCTTTCTGAGAAAAAGCAAGCACGGAGGACGAGAATCGCTTTTGCCCTGCGTAGTGTTCCGGGCAGCGGGTAGAACCAGGCAGAGAATTCCCGGCTAGCAGCTTCCCTGTGGCCGGGAAGTGCAAACGTACACGTTTTCGCCGAAAACGCGTTTTCCGGCGAAAACGCACACCACGGCTCTTTCTGAGAAAAAGCAAGCACGGAGGACGAGAATCGCTTTTGCCCTGCGTAGCGTTCCGGGCAGCGGGTAGAACCAGGCAGAGAATTCCCGGCTAGCAGCTTCCCTGTGGCGGGGAAGTGCAAACGTACACGTATTCGGCCGAAAACGCGTTTTCCGGCGAAAACGCACACCACGGCTCTTTCTGAGAAAAAGCAAGCACGGAGGACGAGAATCGCTTTTGCCCTGCGTAGTGTTCCGGGCAGCGGGTAGAACCAGGCAGAGAATTCCCGGCTAGCAGCTTCCCTGTGGCGGGGAAGTGCAAACGTACACGTTTTCGCCGAAAACGTGTTTTCCGGCGAAAACGCACACCACGGCTTTTTCTGAGAAAAAGCAAGCACGTAGGACGAGAATCGCTTTTGCCCTGCGTAGCGTTCCGGGCAGCGGGTAGAACCAGGCAGAGAATTCCCGGCTAGCAGCTTCCCCGTGGCCGGGAAGTGTAAACGTACACGTTTTCGGCCGAAAACGCGTTTTCCGGCGAAAACGCACACCACGGCTCTTTCTGAGAAAAAGCAAGCACGGAGGACGAGAATCGCTTTTGCCCTGCGTAGCGTTCCGGGCAGCGGGTAGAACCAGGCAGAGAATTCCCGGCTAGCAGCTTCCCTGTGGCCGGGAAGTGCAAACGTACACGTTTTCGGCCGAAAACGCGTTTTCCGGCGAAAACGCACACCACGGCTCTTTCTGAGAAAAAGCAAGCACGGAGGACGAGAATCGCTTTTGCCCTGCGTAGCGTTCCGGGCAGCGGGTAGAACCAGGCAGAGAATTCCCGGCTAGCAGCTTCCCTGTGGCCGGGAAGTGCAAACGTACACGTTTTCGGCCGAAAACGCGTTTTCCGGCGAAAACGCACACCACGGCTCTTTCTGAGAAAAAGCAAGCACGGAGGACGAGAATCGCTTTTGCCCTGCGTAGCGTTCCGGGCAGCGGGTAGAACCAGGCAGAGAATTCCCGGCTAGCATCTTCCCTGTGGCGGGGAAGTGCAAACGTACACGTTTTCGGCCGAAAACGCGTTTTCCGGCGAAAACGCACACCACGGCTCTTTCTGAGAAAAAGCAAGCACGGAGGACGAGAATCGCTTTTGCCCTGCGTAGCGTTCCGGGCAGCGGGTAGAACCAGGCAGAGAATTCCCGGCTAGCAGCTTCCCTGTGGCCGGGAAGTGCAAACGTACACGTTTTCGGCCGAAAACGCGTTTTCCGGCGAAAACGCACACCACGGCTCTTTCTGAGAAAAAGCAAGCACGGAGGACGAGAATCGCTTTTGCCCTGCGTAGCGTTCCGGGCAGCGGGTAGAACCAGGCGGAGAATTCCCGGCTAGCAGCTTCCCTGTGGCGGGGAAGTGCAAACGTACACGTTTTAGGCCGAAAACGCGTTTTCCGGCGAAAACGCACACCACGGCTCTTTCTGAGAAAAAGCAAGCACGGAGGACGAGAATCGCTTTTGCCCTGCGTAGCGTTCCGGGCAGCGGGTAGAACCAGGCAGAGAATTCCCGGCTAGCAGCTTCCCTGTGGCCGGGAAGTGCAAACGTACACGTTGTCGGCCGAAAACGCGTTTTCCGGCGAAAACGCACACCACGGCTCTTTCTGAGAAAAAGCAAGCACGGAGGACGAGAATCGCTTTTGCCCTGCGTAGCGTTCCGGGCAGCGGGTAGAACCAGGCAGAGAATTGCCGGCTAGCAGCTTCCCTGTGGCCGGGAAGTGCAAACGTAAACGTTTTCGGCCGAAAACGCGTTTTCCGGCGAAAACGCACACCACGGCTCTTTCTGAGAAAAAGCAAGCACGGAGGACGAGAATCGCTTTTGCCCTGCGTAGCGTTCCGGGCAGCGGGTAGAACCAGGCAGAGAATTCCCGGCTAGCAGCTTCCCTGTGGCGGGGAAGTGCAAACGTACACGTTTTCGGCCGAAAACGCGTTTTCCGGCGAAAACGCACACCACGGCTCTTTCTGAGAAAAAGCAAGCACGGAGGACGAGAATCGCTATTGCCCTCCGTAGTGTTGCGGGCAGCGGGTAGAAATAGGCAGCGAATTGCCGGCTAGCAGCTTCCCTGTGGCGGGGAAGTGCAAACGTACACGTTTTCGGCCGAAAACGCGTTTTCCGGCGAAAACGCACACCACGGCTCTTTCTGAGAAAAAGCAAGCACGGAGGACGAGAATCGCTTTTGCCCTGCGTAGCGTTCCGGGCAGCGGGTAGAACCAGGCAGAGAATTCCCGGCTAGCAGCTTCCCTGTGGCCGGGAAGTGCAAACGTACACGTTTTCGGCCGAAAACGCGTTTTCCGGCGAAAACGCACACCACGGCTCTTTCTGAGAAAAAGCAAGCACGGAGGACGAGAATCGCTTTTGCCCTGCGTAGTGTTCCGGGCAGCGGGTAGAACCAGGCAGAGAATTCCCGGCTAGCAGCTTCCCTGTGGCCGGGAAGTGCAAACGTACACGTTTTCGCCGAAAACGCGTTTTCCGGCGAAAACGCACACCACGGCTCTTTCTGAGAAAAAGCAAGCACGGAGGACGAGAATCGCTTTTGCCCTGCGTAGCGTTCCGGGCAGCGGGTAGAACCAGGCAGAGAATTCCCGGCTAGCAGCTTCCCTGTGGCGGGGAAGTGCAAACGTACACGTATTCGGCCGAAAACGCGTTTTCCGGCGAAAACGCACACCACGGCTCTTTCTGAGAAAAAGCAAGCACGGAGGACGAGAATCGCTTTTGCCCTGCGTAGTGTTCCGGGCAGCGGGTAGAACCAGGCAGAGAATTCCCGGCTAGCAGCTTCCCTGTGGCGGGGAAGTGCAAACGTACACGTTTTCGCCGAAAACGTGTTTTCCGGCGAAAACGCACACCACGGCTTTTTCTGAGAAAAGCAAGCACGTAGGACGAGAATCGCTTTTGCCCTGCGTAGCGTTCCGGGCAGCGGGTAGAACCAGGCAGAGAATTCCCGGCTAGCAGCTTCCCCGTGGCCGGGAAGTGTAAACGTACACGTTTTCGGCCGAAAACGCGTTTTCCGGCGAAAACGCACACCACGGCTCTTTCTGAGAAAAAGCAAGCACGGAGGACGAGAATCGCTTTTGCCCTGCGTAGCGTTCCGGGCAGCGGGTAGAACCAGGCAGAGAATTCCCGGCTAGCAGCTTCCCTGTGGCCGGGAAGTGCAAACGTACACGTTTTCGGCCGAAAACGCGTTTTCCGGCGAAAACGCACACCACGGCTCTTTCTGAGAAAAAGCAAGCACGGAGGACGAGAATCGCTTTTGCCCTGCGTAGCGTTCCGGGCAGCGGGTAGAACCAGGCAGAGAATTCCCGGCTAGCAGCTTCCCTGTGGCCGGGAAGTGCAAACGTACACGTTTTCGGCCGAAAACGCGTTTTCCGGCGAAAACGCACACCACGGCTCTTTCTGAGAAAAAGCAAGCACGGAGGACGAGAATCGCTTTTGCCCTGCGTAGCGTTCCGGGCAGCGGGTAGAACCAGGCAGAGAATTCCCGGCTAGCAGCTTCCCTGTGGCGGGGAAGTGCAAACGTACACGTTTTCGGCCGAAAACGCGTTTTCCGGCGAAAACGCACACCACGGCTCTTTCTGAGAAAAAGCAAGCACGGAGGACGAGAATCGCTTTTGCCCTGCGTAGCGTTCTGAGCAGCGGGTAGAAATAGGCAGCGAATTGCCGGCTAGCAGCTTCCCTGTGGCGGGGAAGTGCAAACGTACACGTTTTCGGCCGAAAACGCGTTTTCTAGCGAAAACGCACACCACGGCTCTTTCTGAGAAAAAGCAAGCACGGAGGACGAGAATCGCTTTTGCCCTGCGTAGCGTTCCGGGCAGCGGGTAGAACCAGGCAGAGAATTCCCGGCTAGCAGCTTCCCTGTGGCGGGGAAGTGCAAACGTACACGTTTTCGGCCGAAAACGCGTTTACCGGCGAAAACGCACACCACGGCTCTTTCTGAGAAAAAGCAAGCACGGAGGACGAGAATCGCTTTTGCCCTGCGTATCGTTCCGGGCAGCGGGTAGAACCAGGCAGAGAATTCCCGGCTAGCAGCTTCCCTGTGGCGGGGAAGTGCAAACGTACACGTATTCGGCCGAAAACGCGTTTTCTGGCGAAAACGCACACCACGGCTCTTTCTGAGATAAAGCAAGCACGGAGGACGAGAATCGCTTTTGCCCTGCGTAGTGTTCCGGGCAGCGGGTAGAACCAGGCAGAGAATTCCCGGCTAGCAGCTTCCCTGTGGCGGGGAAGTGCAAACGTACACGTTTTCGCCGAAAACGTGTTTTGCGGCGAAAACGCACACCACGGCTTTTTCTGAGAAAAAGCAAGCACGTAGGACGAGAATCGCTTTTGCCCTGCGTAGCGTTCCGGGCAGCGGGTAGAACCAGGCAGAGAATTCCCGGCTAGCAGCTTCCCTGTGGCCGGGAAGTGGAAACGTACACGTTTTCGGCCGAAAACGCGTTTTCCGGCGAAAACGCACACCACGGCTCTTTCTGAGAAAAAGCAAGCACGGAGGACGAGAATCGCTTTTGCCCTGCGTAGCGTTCCGGGCAGCGGGTAGAACCAGGCAGAGAATTCCCGGCTAGCAGCTTCCCTGTGGCCGGGAAGTGCAAACGTACACGTTTTCGGCCGAAAACGCGTTTTCCGGCGAAAACGCACACCACGGCTCTTTCTGAGAAAAAGCAAGCACGGAGGACGAGAATCGCTTTTGCCCTGCGTAGCGTTCCGGGCAGCGGGTAGAACCAGGCAGAGAATTCCCGGCTAGCAGCTTCCCTGTGGCCGGGAAGTGCAAACGTACACGTTTTCGGCCGAAAACGCGTTTTCCGGCGAAAACGCACACCACGGCTCTTTCTGAGAAAAAGCAAGCACGGAGGACGAGAATCGCTTTTGCCCTGCGTAGTGTTCCGGGCAGCGGGTAGAACCAGGCAGAGAATTCCCGGCTAGCAGCTTCCCTGTGGCCGGGAAGTGCAAACGTACACGTTTTCGCCGAAAACGCGTTTTCCGGCGAAAACGCACACCACGGCTCTTTCTGAGAAAAAGCAAGCACGGAGGACGAGAATCGCTTTTGCCCTGCGTAGCGTTCCGGGCAGCGGGTAGAACCAGGCAGAGAATTCCCGGCTAGCAGCTTCCCTGTGGCCGGGAAGTGCAAACGTACACGTATTCGGCCGAAAACGCGTTTTCTGGCGAAAACGCACACCACGGCTCTTTCTGAGAAAAAGCAAGCACGGAGGACGAGAATCGCTTTTGCCCTGCGTAGCGTTCCGGGCAGCGGGTAGAAATAGGCAGAGAATTCCCGGCTAGCAGCTTCCCTGTGGCGGGGAAGTGCAAACGTACACGTTTTTGGCCGAAAACGCGTTTTCCGGCGAAAACGCACACCACGGCTCTTTCTGAGAAAAAGCAAGCACGGAGGACGAGAACCGCTTTTGCCCTGCGTAGCGTTCCGGGCAGCGGGTAGAACCAGGCAGAGAATTCCCGGCTAGCAGCTTCCCTGTGGCCGGGAAGTGCAAACGTACACGTTTTCGCCGAAAACACGTTTTCCGGCGAAAACGCACACCACGGCTCTTTCTGAGAAAAAGCAAGCACGGAGGACGAGAATCGCTTTTGCCCTGCGTAGCGTTCCGGGCAGCGGGTAGAACCGGGCAGAGAATTCCCGGCTAGCAGCTTCCCTGTGGCCGGGAAGTGCAAACGTACACGTTTTTGGCCGAAAACGCGTTTTCCGGCGAAAACGCACACCACGGCTCTTTCTGAGAAAAAGCAAGCACGGAGGACGAGAATCGCTTTTGCCCTGCGTAGCGTTCCGGGCAGCGGGTAGAACCGGGCAGAGAATTCCCGGCTAGCAGCTTCCCTGTGGCCGGGAAGTGCAAACGTACACGTTTTCGGCCGAAAACGCGTTTTCTGGCGAAAACGCACACCACGGCTCTTTCTGAGAAAAAGCAAGCACGGAGGACGAGAATCGCTTTTGCCCTGCGTAGCGTTCCGGGCAGCGGGTAGAACCAGGCAGAGAATTCCCGGCTAGCAGCTTCCCTGTGGCCGGGAAGTGCAAACGTACACGTTTTCGGCCAAAAACGCGTTTTCGGGCGAAAACGCACACCACGGCTCTTTCTGAGAAAAAGCAAGCACGGAGGACGAGAATCGCTTTTGCCCTGCGTAGCGTTCTGAGCAGCGGGTAGAAATAGGCAGCGAATTGCCGGCTAGCAGCTTCCCTGTGGCCGGGAAGTGCTAACGTACACGTTTTCGGCCGAAAACGCGTTTTCCGGCGAAAACGCACACCACGGCTCTTTCTGAGAAAAAGCAAGCACGGAGGACGAGAATCGCTTTTGCCCTCCGTAGTGTTCCGGGCAGCGGGTAGAACCAGGCAGAGAATTCCCGTCTAGCAGCTTCACTGTGGCGGGGAAGTGCAAACGTACACGTTTTCGGCCGAAAACGCGTTTTCCGGCGAAAACGCACACCACGGCTCTTTCTGAGAAAAAGCAAGCACGGAGGACGAGAATCGCTTTTGCCCTGCGTAGCGTTCCGGGCAGCGGGTAGAACCAGGCAGAGAATTGCCGGCTAGCAGCTTCCCTGTGGCCGGGAAGTGCAAACGTAAACGTTTTCGGCCGAAAACGCGTTTACCGGCGAAAACGCACACCACGGCTCTTTCTGAGAAAAAGCAAGCACGGAGGACGAGAATCGCTTTTGCCCTGCGTAGCGTTCCGGGCAGCGGGTAGAACCAGGCAGAGAATTCCCGGCTAGCAGCTTCCCTGTGGCGGGGAAGTGCAAACGTACACGTTTTCGGCCGAAAACGCGTTTTCTGGCGAAAACGCACACCACGGCTCTTTCTGAGAAAAAGCAAGCACGGAGGACGAGAATCGCTTTTGCGCTGCGTAGTGTTCCGGGCAGCGGGTAGAACCAGGCAGAGAATTCCCGGCTAGCAGCTTCCCTGTGGCCGGGAAGTGCAAACGTACACGTTTACGGCAGAAAACGCGTTTTCTGGCGAAAACGCACACCACGGCACTTTATGAGAAAAAGCATGCACGGAGGACGAGAATCGCTTTTGCCCTGCGTAGCGTTCCGGGCAGCGGGTAGAACCAGGCAGAGAATTCCCGGCTAGCAGCTTCCCTGTGGCCGGGAAGTGCAAACGTACACGTTTTCGGCCGAAAACGCGTTTTCCGGCGAAAACGCACACCACGGCTCTTTCTGAGAAAAAGCAAGCACGGAGGACGAGAATCGCTTTTGCCCTGCGTAGCGTTCCGGGCAGCGGGTAGAACCAGGCAGAGAATTCCCGGCTAGCAGCTTCCCTGTGGCCGGGAAGTGCAAACGTACACGTTTTCGGCCGAAAACGCGTTTTCCGGCGAAAACGCACACCACGGCTCTTTCTGAGAAAAAGCAAGCACGGAGGACGAGAATCGCTTTTGCCCTGCGTAGCGTTCTGAGCAGCGGGTAGAAATAGGCAGCGAATTGCCGGCTAGCAGCTTCCCTGTGGCGGGGAAGTGCAAACGTACACGTTTTCGGCCGAAAACGCGTTTTCCGGCGAAAACGCACACCACGGCTCTTTCTGAGAAAAAGCAAGCACGGAGGACGAGAATCGCTTTTGCCCTCCGTAGTGTTCCGGGCAGCGGGTAGAACCAGGCAGAGAATTCCCGTCTAGCAGCTTCCCTGTGGCGGGGAAGTGCAAACGTACACGTTTTCGGCCGAAAACGCGTTTTCCGGCGAAAACGCACACCACGGCTCTTTCTGAGAAAAAGCAAGCACGGAGGACGAGAATCGCTTTTGCCCTGCGTAGCGTTCCGGGCAGCGGGTAGAACCAGGCAGAGAATTGCCGGCTAGCAGCTTCCCTGTGGCCGGGAAGTGCAAACGTAAACGTTTTCGGCCGAAAACGCGTTTTCCGGCGAAAACGCACACCACGGCTCTTTCTGAGAAAAAGCAAGCACGGAGGACGAGAATCGCTTTTGCCCTGCGTAGCGTTCCGGGCAGCGGGTAGAACCAGGCAGAGAATTCCCGGCTAGCAGCTTCCCTGTGGCGGGGAAGTGCAAACGTACACGTATTCGGCCGAAAACGCGTTTTCTGGCGAAAACGCACACCACGGCTCTTTCTGAGAAAAAGCAAGCACGGAGGACGAGAATCGCTTTTGCCCTGCGTAGTGTTCCGGGCAGCGGGTAGAACCAGGCAGAGAATTCCCGGCTAGCAGCTTCCCTGTGGCCGGGAAGTGCAAACGTACACGTTTTCGGCCGAAAACGCGTTTTCTGGCGAAAACGCACACCACGGCTCTTTCTGAGAAAAAGCAAGCACGGAGGACGAGAATCGCTTTTGCCCTGCGTAGCGTTCCGGGCAGCGGGTAGAACCAGGCAGAGAATTCCCGGCTAGCAGCTTCCCTGTGGCCGGGAAGTGCAAACGTACACGTTTACGGCCGAAAACGCGTTTTCTGGCGAAAACGCACACCACGGCACTTTCTGAGAAAAAGCATGCACGGAGGACGAGAATCGCTTTTGCCCTGCGTAGCGTTCCGGGCAGCGGGTAGAACCAGGCAGAGAATTCCCGGCTAGCAGCTTCCCTGTGGCCGGGAAGTGCAAACGTACACGTTTTCGGCCGAAAACGCGTTTTCGGGCGAAAACGCACACCACGGCTCTTTCTGAGAAAAAGCAAGCACGGAGGACGAGAATCGCTTTTGCCCTGCGTAGCGTTCTGAGCAGCGGGTAGAAATAGGCAGCGAATTGCCGGCTAGCAGCTTCCCTGTGGCCGGGAAGTGCAAACGTACACGTTTTCGGCCGAAAACGCGTTTTCCGGCGAAAACGCACACCACGGCTCTTTCTGAGAAAAAGCAAGCACGGAGGACGAGAATCGCTTTTGCCCTCCGTAGTGTTCCGGGCAGCGGGTAGAACCAGGCAGAGAATTCCCGTCTAGCAGCTTCCCTGTGGCGGGGAAGTGCAAACGTACACGTTTTCGGCCGAAAACGCGTTTTCCGGCGAAAACGCACACCACGGCTCTTTCTGAGAAAAAGCAAGCACGGAGGACGAGAATCGCTTTTGCCCTGCGTAGCGTTCCGGGCAGCGGGTAGAACCAGGCAGAGAATTCCCGGCTAGCAGCTTCCCTGTGGCCGGGAAGTGCAAACGTACACGTTTTCGCCGAAAACGTGTTTTCCGGCGAAAACGCACACCACGGCTTTTTCTGAGAAAAAGCAAGCACGTAGGACGAGAATCGCTTTTGCCCTGCGTAGCGTTCCGGGCAGCGGGTAGAACCAGGCAGAGAATTCCCGGCTAGCAGCTTCCCTGTGGCCGGGAAGTGGAAACGTACACGTTTTCGGCCGAAAACGCGTTTTCCGGCGAAAACGCACACCACGGCTCTTTCTGAGAAAAAGCAAGCACGGAGGACGAGAATCGCTTTTGCCCTGCGTAGCGTTCCGGGCAGCGGGTAGAACCAGGCAGAGAATTCCCGGCTAGCAGCTTCCCTGTGGCCGGGAAGTGCAAACGTACACGTTTTCGGCCGAAAACGCGTTTTCCGGCGAAAACGCACACCACGGCTCTTTCTGAGAAAAAGCAAGCACGGAGGACGAGAATCGCTTTTGCCCTGCGTAGCGTTCCGGGCAGCGGGTAGAACCAGGCAGAGAATTCCCGGCTAGCAGCTTCCCTGTGGCCGGGAAGTGCAAACGTACACGTTTTCGGCCGAAAACGCGTTTTCCGGCGAAAACGCACACCACGGCTCTTTCTGAGAAAAAGCAAGCACGGAGGACGAGAATCGCTTTTGCCCTGCGTAGTGTTCCGGGCAGCGGGTAGAACCAGGCAGAGAATTCCCGGCTAGCAGCTTCCCTGTGGCGGGGAAGTGCAAACGTACACTTTTTCGCCGAAAACGCGTTTTCCGGCGAAAACGCACACCACGGCTTTTTCTGAGAAAAAGCAAGCACGTAGGACGAGAATCGCTTTTGCCCTGCGTAGCGTTCCGGGCAGCGGGTAGAACCAGGCAGAGAATTCCCGGAAGCACGTAGGACGAGAATCGCTTTTGCCCTGCGTAGCGTTCCGGGCAGCGGGTAGAACCAGGCAGAGAATTCCCGGCTAGCAGCTTCCCTGTGGCGGGGAAGTGCAAACGTACACGTTTTAGGCCGAAAACGCGTTTTCCGGCGAAAACGCACACCACGGCTCTTTCTGAGAAAAAGCAAGCACGGAGGACGAGAATCGCTTTTGCCCTGCGTAGTGTTCCGGGCAGCGGGTAGAACCAGGCAGAGAATTCCCGGCTAGCAGCTTCCCTGTGGCCGGGAAGTGCAAACGTACACGTTTTCGGCCGAAAACGCGTTTTCCGGCGAAAACGCACACCACGGCTCTTTCTGAGAAAAAGCAAGCACGGAGGACGAGAATCGCTTTTGCCCTGCGTAGCGTTCCGGGCAGCGGGTAGAACCAGGCAGAGAATTCCCGGCTAGCAGCTTCCCTGTGGCCGGGAAGTGCAAACGTACACGTTTTCGGCCGAAAACGCGTTTTCCGGCGAAAACGCACACCACGGCTCTTTCTGAGAAAAAGCAAGCACGGAGGACGAGAATCGCTTTTGCCCTGCGTAGCGTTCTGAGCAGCGGGTAGAAATAGGCAGCGAATTGCCGGCTAGCAGCTTCCCTGTGGCGGGGAAGTGCAAACGTACACGTTTTCGGCCGAAAACGCGTTTTCCGGCGAAAACGCACACCACGGCTCTTTCTGAGAAAAAGCAAGCACGGAGGACGAGAACCGCTTTTGCCCTGCGTAGCGTTCCGGGCAGCGGGTAGAACCAGGCAGAGAATTCCCGGCTAGCAGCTTCCCTGTGGCGGGGAAGTGCAAACGTACACGTTTTCGGCCGAAAACGCGTTTTCTGGCGAAAACGCACACCACGGCTCTTTCTGAGAAAAAGCAAGCACGGAGGACGAGAATCGCTTTTGCCCTGCGTAGCGTTCCGGGCAGCGGGTAGAACCAGGCAGAGAATTCCCGGCTAGCAGCTTCCCTGTGGCCGGGAAGTGCAAACGTACACGTTTTCGGCCGAAAACGCGTTTTCCGGCAAAAACGCACACCACGGCTCTTTCTGAGAAAAAGCAAGCACGGAGGACGAGAATCGCTTTTGCCCTGCGTAGTGTTCCGGGCAGCGGGTAGAACCAGGCAGAGAATTCCCGGCTAGCAGCTTCCCTGTGGCCGGGAAGTGCAAACGTACACGTTTTCGCCGAAAACGCGTTTTCCGGCGAAAACGCACACCACGGCTCTTTCTGAGAAAAAGCAAGCACGGAGGACGAGAATCGCTTTTGCCCTGCGTAGCGTTCCGGGCAGCGGGTAGAACCAGGCAGAGAATTCCCGGCTAGCAGCTTCCCTGTGGCGGGGAAGTGCAAACGTACACGTTTTCGGCCGAAAACGCGTTTACCGGCGAAAACGCACACCACGGCTCTTTCTGAGAAAAAGCAAGCACGGAGGACGAGAATCGCTTTTGCCCTGCGTAGTGTTCCGGGCAGCGGGTAGAACCAGGCAGAGAATTCCCGGCTAGCAGCTTCCCTGTGGCCGGGAAGTGCAAACGTACACGTTTTCGCCGAAAACGTGTTTTCCGGCGAAAACGCACACCACGGCACTTTCTGAGAAAAAGCAAGCACGTAGGACGAGAATCGCTTTTGCCCTGCGTAGCGTTCCGGGCAGCGGGTAGAACCAGGCAGAGAATTCCCAGCTAGCAGCTTCCCTGTGGCCGGGAAGAGCAAACGTACACGTTTTCGGCCGAAAACGCGTTTTCCGGCGAAAACGCACACCACGGCTCTTTCTGAGAAAAAGCAAGCACGGAGGACGAGAATCGCTTTTGCCCTGCGTAGCGTTCCGGGCAGCGGGTAGAACCAGGCAGAGAATTCCCGGCTAGCAGCTTCCCTGTGGCGGGGAAGTGCAAACGTACACGTTTTCGGCCGAAAACGCGTTTTCCGGCGAAAACGCACACCACGGCTCTTTCTGAGAAAAAGCAAGCACGGAGGACGAGAATCGCTTTTGCCCTGCGTAGCGTTCCGGGCAGCGGGTAGAACCAGGCAGAGAATTCCCGGCTAGCAGCTTCCCTGTGGCCGGGAAGTGCAAACGTACACGTTTTCGGCCGAAAACGCGTTTTCCGGCGAAAACGCACACCACGGCTCTTTCTGAGAAAAAGCAAGCACGGAGGACGAGAATCGCTTTTGCCCTGCGTAGCGTTCTGAGCAGCGGGTAGAAATAGGCAGCGAATTGCCGGCTAGCAGCTTCCCTGTGGCGGGGAAGTGCAAACGTACACGTTTTCGGCCGAAAACGCGTTTTCCGGCGAAAACGCACACCACGGCTCTTTCTGAGAAAAAGCAAGCACGGAGGACGAGAATCGCTTTTGCCCTGCGTAGTGTTCCGGGCAGCGGGTAGAACCAGGCAGAGAATTCCCGGCTAGCAGCTTCCCTGTGGCGGGGAAGTGCAAACGTACACGTTTTCGGCCGAAAACGCGTTTTCCGGCGAAAACGCACACCACGGCTCTTTCTGAGAAAAAGCAAGCACGGAGGACGAGAATCGCTTTTGCCCTGCGTAGCGTTCCGGGCAGCGGGTAGAACCAGGCGGAGAATTCCCGGCTAGCAGCTTCCCTGTGGCCGGGAAGTGCAAACGTACACGTTTTCGGCCGAAAACGCGTTTTCCGGCGAAAACGCACACCACGGCTCTTTCTGAGAAAAAGCAAGCACGGAGGACGAGAATCGCTTTTGCCCTGCGTAGTGTTCCGGGCAGCGGGTAGAACCAGGCAGAGAATTCCCGGCTAGCAGCTTCCCTGTGGCGGGGAAGTGCAAACGTACACGTTTTCGGCCGAAAACGCGTTTTCCGGCGAAAACGCACACCACGGCTCTTTCTGAGAAAAAGCAAGCACGGAGGACGAGAATCGCTTTTGCCCTGCGTAGTGTTCCGGGCAGCGGGTAGAACCAGGCAGAGAATTCCCGGCTAGCAGCTTCCCTGTGGCCGGGAAGTGCAAACGTAGACGTTTTCGGCCGAAAACGCGTTTTCCGGCGAAAACGCACGCCACGGCTCTTTCTGAGAAAAAGGAAGAACGGAGGACGAGAATCGCTTTTGCCCTGCGTAGCGTTCCGGGCAGCGGGTAGAACCAGGCAGAGAATTCCCGGCTAGCAGCTTCCCTGTGGCGGGGAAGTGCAAACGTACACGTTTTCGGCCGAAAACGCGTTTTCCGGCGAAAACGCACACCACGGCTCTTTCTGAGAAAAAGCAAGCACGGAGGACGAGAATCGCTTTTGCCCTGCGTAGCGTTCTGAGCAGCGGGTAGAAATAGGCAGCGAATTGCCGGCTAGCAGCTTCCCTGTGGCGGGGAAGTGCAAACGTACACGTTTTCGGCCGAAAACGCGTTTTCCGGCGAAAACGCACAACACGGCTCTTTCTGAGAAAAAGCAAGCACGGAGGACGAGAATCGCTTTTGCCCTGCGTAGCGTTCCGGGCAGCGGGTAGAACCAGGCAGAGAATTCCCGGCTAGCAGCTTCCCTGTGGCCGGGAAGTGCAAACGTACACGTTTTCGCCGAAAACGCGTTTTCCGGCGAAAACGCACACCACGGCTCTTTCTGAGAAAAAGCAAGCACGGAGGACGAGAATCGCTTTTGCCCTGCGTAGCGTTCCGGGCAGCGGGTAGAACCAGGCAGAGAATTCCCGGCTAGCAGCTTCCCTGTGGCCGGGAAGTGCAAACGTACACGTTTTCGGCTGAAAACGCGTTTTCCGGCAAAAACGCACACCACGGCTCTTTCTGAGAAAAAGCAAGCACGGAGGACGAGAATCGCTTTTGCCCTGCGTAGTGTTCCGGGCAGCGGGTAGAACCAGGCAGAGAATTCCCGGCTAGCAGCTTCCCTGTGGCCGGGAAGTGCAAACGTACACGTTTTCGCCGAAAACGCGTTTTCCGGCGAAAACGCACACCACGGCTCTTTCTGAGAAAAAGCAAGCACGGAGGACGAGAATCGCTTTTGCCCTGCGTAGCGTTCCGGGCAGCGGGTAGAACCAGGCAGAGAATTCCCGGCTAGCAGCTTCCCTGTGGCGGGGAAGTGCAAACGTACACGTATTCGGCCGAAAACGCGTTTTCCGGCGAAAACGCACACCACGGCTCTTTCTGAGAAAAAGCAAGCACGGAGGACGAGAATCGCTTTTGCCCTGCGTAGTGTTCCGGGCAGCGGGTAGAACCAGGCAGAGAATTCCCGGCTAGCAGCTTCCCTGTGGCCGGGAAGTGCAAACGTACACGTTTTCGCCGAAAACGTGTTTTCCGGCGAAAACGCACACCACGGCACTTTCTGAGAAAAAGCAAGCACGTAGGACGAGAATCGCTTTTGCCCTGCGTAGCGTTCCGGGCAGCGGGTAGAACCAGGCAGAGAATTCCCGGCTAGCAGCTTCCCTGTGGCGGGGAAGTGCAAACGTACACGTATTCGGCCGAAAACGCGTTTTCTGGCGAAAACGCACACCACGGCTCTTTCTGAGAAAAAGCAAGCACGGAGGACGAGAATCGCTTTTGCCCTGCGTAGTGTTCCGGGCAGCGGGTAGAACCAGGCAGAGAATTCCCGGCTAGCAGCTTCCCTGTGGCCGGGAAGTGCAAACGTACACGTTTTCGCCGAAAACGCGTTTTCCGGCGAAAACGCACACCACGGCTCTTTCTGAGAAAAAGCAAGCACGGAGGACGAGAACCGCTTTTGCCCTGCGTAGTGTTCCGGGCAGCGGGTAGAACCAGGCAGAGAATTCCCGGCTAGCAGCTTCCCTGTGGCCGGGAAGTGCAAACGTACACGTTTTCGCCGAAAACGCGTTTTCCGGCGAAAACGCACACCACGGCTCTTTCTGAGAAAAAGCAAGCACGGAGGACGAGAATCGCTTTTGCCCTGCGTAGCGTCCCGGGCAGCGGGTAGAACCAGGCAGAGAATTCCCGGCTAGCAGCTTCCCTGTGGCGGGGAAGTGCAAACGTACACGTTTTCGGCCGAAAACGCGTTTTCTGGCGAAAACGCACACCACGGCACTTTCTGAGAAAAAGCAAGCACGGAGGACGAGAATCGCTTTTGCCCTGCGTAGCGTTCCGGGCAGCGGGTAGAACCAGGCAGAGAATTCCCGGCTAGCAGCTTCCCTGTGGCGGGGAAGTGCAAACGTACACGTATTCGGCCGAAAACGCATTTTCTGGCGAAAACGCACACCACGGCTCTTTCTGAGAAAAAGCAAGCACGGAGGACGAGAATCGCTTTTGCCCTGCGTAGTGTTCCGGGCAGCGGGTAGAACCAGGCAGAGAATTCCCGGCTAGCAGCTTCCCTGTAGCGGGGAAGTGCAAACGTACACGTTTTCGCCGAAAACGCGTTTTCCGGCGAAAACGCACACCACGGCTCTTTCTGAGAAAAAGCAAGCACGGAGGACGAGAATCGCTTTTGCCCTGCGTAGCGTTCCGGGCAGCGGGTAGAACCAGGCAGAGAATTCCCGGCTAGCAGCTTCCCTGTGGCCGGGAAGTGCAAACGTACACGTTTTCGCCGAAAACGCGTTTTCCGGCGAAAACGCACACCACGGCTCTTTCTGAGAAAAAGCAAGCACGGAGGACGAGAATCGCTTTTGCCCTGCGTAGCGTTCCGGGCAGCGGGTAGAACCAGGCAGAGAATTCCCGGCTAGCAGCTTCCCTGTGGCGGGGAAGTGCAAACGTACACGTTTTCGGCCGAAAACGCGTTTTCTGGCGAAAACGCACACCACGGCACTTTCTGAGAAAAAGCAAGCACGGAGGACGAGAATCGCTTTTGCCCTGCGTATCGTTCCGGGCAGCGGGTAGAACCAGGCAGAGAATTCCCGGCTAGCAGCTTCCCTGTGGCGGGGAAGTGCAAACGTACACGTATTCGGCCGAAAACGCGTTTTCTGGCGAAAACGCACACCACGGCTCTTTCTGAGAAAAAGCAAGCACGGAGGACGAGAATCGCTTTTGCCCTGCGTAGTGTTCCGGGCAGCGGGTAGAACCAGGCAGAGAATTCCCGGCTAGCAGCTTCCCTGTGGCGGGGAAGTGCAAACGTACACGTTTTCGCCGAAAACGCGTTTTCCGGCGAAAACGCACACCACGGCTCTTTCTGAGAAAAAGCAAGCACGGAGGACGAGAATCGCTTTTGCCCTGCGTAGCGTTCCGGGCAGCGGGTAGAACCAGGCAGAGAATTCCCGGCTAGCAGCTTCCCTGTGGCCGGGAAGTGCAAACGTACACGTTTTCGGCCGAAAACGCGTTTTCCGGCGAAAACGCACACCACGGCTCTTTCTGAGAAAAAGCAAGCACGGAGGACGAGAATCGCTTTTGCCCTGCGTAGCGTTCCGGGCAGCGGGTAGAACCAGGCAGAGAATTCCCGGCTAGCAGCTTGCCTGTGGCGGGGAAGTGCAAACGTACACGTTTTCGGCAGAAAACGCGTTTTCTGGCGAAAACGCACACCACGGCACTTTCTGAGAAAAAGCAAGCACGGAGGACGAGAATCGCTTTTGCCCTGCGTAGCGTTCCGGGCAGCGGGTAGAACCAGGCAGAGAATTCCCGGCTAGCAGCTTCCCTGTGGCCGGGAAGTGCAAACGTACACGTTTTCGGCCGAAAACCTGTTTTCCGGCGAAAAAGCACACCACGGCTCTTTCTGAGAAAAAGCAAGCACGGAGGACGAGAATCGCTTTTGCCCTGCGTAGCGTTCCGGGCAGCGGGTAGAACCAGGCAGAGAATTCCCGGCTAGCAGCTTCCCTGTGGCGGGGAAGTGCAAACGTACACGTATTCGGCCGAAAACGCGTTTTCTGGCGAAAACGCACACCACGGCTCTTTCTGAGAAAAAGCAAGCACGGAGGACGAGAATCGCTTTTGCCCTGCGTAGTGTTCCGGGCAGCGGGTAGAACCAGGCAGAGAATTCCCGGCTAGCAGCTTCCCTGTGGCCGGGAAGTGCAAACGTACACGTTTTCGCCGAAAACGCGTTTTCCGGCGAAAACGCACACCACGGCTCTTTCTGAGAAAAAGCAAGCACGGAGGACGAGAATCGCTTTTGCCCTGCGTAGCGTTCCGGGCAGCGGGTAGAACCAGGCAGAGAATTCCCGGCTAGCAGATTCCCTGTGGCCGGAAGTGCAAACGTACACGTTTTCGGCCGAAAACGCGTTTTCTGGCGAAAACGCACACCATGGCTCTTTCTGAGAAAAAGCAAGCACGGAGGACGAGAATCGCTTTTGCCCTGCGTAGCGTTCCGGGCAGCGGGTAGAAATAGGCAGAGAATTCCCGGCTAGCAGCTTCCCTGTGGCGGGGAAGTGCAAACGTACACGTTTTCGGCCGAAAACGCGTTTTCCGGCGAAAACGCACACCACGGCTCTTTCTGAGAAAAAGCAAGCACGGAGGACGAGAATCGCTTTTGCCCTGCGTAGTGTTCCGGGCAGCGGGTAGAACCAGGCAGAGAATTCCCGGCTAGCAGCTTCCCTGTGGCCGGGAAGTGCAAACGTACACGTTTTCGCCGAAAACGCGTTTTCCGGCGAAAACGCACACCACGGCTCTTTCTGAGAAAAAGCAAGCACGGAGGACGAGAATCGCTTTTGCCCTGCGTAGCGTCCCGGGCAGCGGGTAGAACCAGGCAGAGAATTCCCGGCTAGCAGCTTCCCTGTGGCGGGGAAGTGCAAACGTACACGTTTTCGGCCGAAAACGCGTTTTCTGGCGAAAACGCACACCACGGCACTTTCTGAGAAAAAGCAAGCACGGAGGACGAGAATCGCTTTTGCCCTGCGTATCGTTCCGGGCAGCGGGTAGAACCAGGCAGAGAATTCCCGGCTAGCAGCTTCCCTGTGGCGGGGAAGTGCAAACGTACACGTATTCGGCCGAAAACGCGTTTTCTGGCGAAAACGCACACCACGGCTCTTTCTGAGAAAAAGCAAGCACGGAGGACGAGAATCGCTTTTGCCCTGCGTAGTGTTCCGGGCAGCGGGTAGAACCAGGCAGAGAATTCCCGGCTAGCAGCTTCCCTGTGGCGGGGAAGTGCAAACGTACACGTTTTCGCCGAAAACGCGTTTTCCGGCGAAAACGCACACCACGGCTCTTTCTGAGAAAAGCAAGCACGGAGGACGAGAATCGCTTTTGCCCTGCGTAGCGTTCCGGGCAGCGAAAACGCGTTTTCCGGCGAAAACGCACACCACGGCTCTTTCTGAGAAAAAGCAAGCACGGAGGACGAGAATCGCTTTTGCCCTGCGTAGTGTTCCGGGCAGCGGGTAGAACCAGGCAGAGAATTCCCGGCTAGCAGCTTCCCTGTGGCCGGGAAGTGCAAACGTACACGTTTTCGGCCGAAAACGCGTTTTCCGGCGAAAACGCACACCACGGCTCTTTCTGAGAAAAAGCAAGCACGGAGGACGAGAATCGCTTTTGCCCTGCGTAGCGTTCCGGGCAGCGGGTAGAACCAGGCAGAGAATTCCCGGCTAGCAGCTTCCCTGTGGCCGGGAAGTGCAAACATACACGTTTTCGGCCGAAAACACGTTTTCCGTCGAAAACGCACACCACGGCTCTTTCTGAGAAAAAGCAAGCACGGAGGACGAGAATCGCTTTTGCCCTGCGTAGCGTTCCGGGCAGCGGGTAGAACCAGGCAGAGAATTCCCGGCTAGCAGCTTCCCTGTGGCGGGGAAGTGCAAACGTACACGTTTTCGGCAGAAAACGCGTTTTCTGGCGAAAACGCACACCACGGCACTTTCTGAGAAAAAGCAAGCAAGGAGGACGAGAATCGCTTTTGCCCTGCGTAGCGTTCCGGGCAGCGGGTAGAACCAGGCAGAGAATTCCCGGCTAGCAGCTTCCCTGTGGCCGGGAAGTGCAAACGTACACGTTTTCGGCCGAAAACCTGTTTTCCGGCGAAAAAGCACACCACGGCTCTTTCTGAGAAAAAGCAAGCACGGAGGACGAGAATCGCTTTTGCCCTGCGTAGCGTTCCGGGCAGCGGGTAGAACCAGGCAGAGAATTCCCGGCTAGCAGCTTCCCTGTGGCCGGGAAGTGCAAACGTACACGTTTTCGGCCGAAAACGCGTTTTCCGGCGAAAACGCACACCACGGCTCTTTCTGAGAAAAAGCAAGCACGGAGGACGAGAATCGCTTTTGCCCTGCGTAGCGTTCTGAGCAGCGGGTAGAAATAGGCAGCGAATTGCCGGCTAGCAGCTTCCCTGTCGCCGGGAAGTGCAAACGTACACGTTTTCGGCCGAAAACGCGTTTTCAGGCGAAAACGCACACCACGGCTCTTTCTGAGAAAAAGCAAGCACGGAGGACGAGAATCGCTTTTGCCCTGCGTAGTGTTCCGGGCAGCGGGTAGAACCAGGCAGAGAATTCCCGGCTAGCAGCTTCCCTGTGGCCGGGAAGTGCAAACGTACACGTTTTCGCCGAAAACGCGTTTTCCGGCGAAAACGCACACCATGGCTCTTTCTGAGAAAAAGCAAGCACGGAGGACGAGAATCGCTTTTGCCCTGCGTAGTGTTCCGGGCAGCGGGTAGAACCAGGCAGAGAATTACCGGCTAGCAGCTTCCCTGTGGCCGGGAAGTGCAAACGTACACGTTTTCGCCGAAAACGCGTTTTCCGGCGAAAACGCACACCACGGCTCTTTCTGAGAAAAAGCAAGCACGGAGGACGAGAATCGCTTTTGCCCTGCGTAGCGTTCCGGGCAGCGGGTAGAACCAGGCAGAGAATTCCCGGCTAGCAGCTTCCCTGTGGCCGGGAAGTGCAAACATACACGTTTTCGGCCGAAAACACGTTTTCCGGCGAAAACGCACACCACGGCTCTTTCTGAGAAAAAGCAAGCACGGAGGACGAGAATCGCTTTTGCCCTGCGTAGCGTTCCGGGCAGCGGGTAGAACCAGGCAGAGAATTCCCGGCTAGCAGCTTGCCTGTGGCGGGGAAGTGCAAACGTACACGTTTTCGGCAGAAAACGCGTTTTCTGGCGAAAACGCACACCACGGCACTTTCTGAGAAAAAGCAAGCACGGAGGACGAGAATCGCTTTTGCCCTGCGTAGCGTTCCGGGCAGCGGGTAGAACCAGGCAGAGAATTCCCGGCTAGCAGCTTCCCTGTGGCCGGGAAGTGCAAACGTACACGTTTTCGGCCGAAAACCTGTTTTCCGGCGAAAAAGCACACCACGGCTCTTTCTGAGAAAAAGCAAGCACGGAGGACGAGAATCGCTTTTGCCCTGCGTAGCGTTCCGGGCAGCGGGTAGAACCAGGCAGAGAATTCCCGGCTAGCAGCTTCCCTGTGGCCGGGAAGTGCAAACGTACACGTTTTCGGCCGAAAACGCGTTTTCCGGCGAAAACGCACACCACGGCTCTTTCTGAGAAAAAGCAAGCACGGAGGACGAGAATCGCTTTTGCCCTGCGTAGTGTTCCGGGCAGCGGGTAGAACCAGGCAGAAAATTCCCGGCTAGCAGCTTCCCTGTGGCCGGGAAGTGCAAACGTACACGTTTTCGGCCGAAAACGCGTTTTCCGGCGAAAACGCACACCACGGCTCTTTCTGAGAAAAAGCAAGCACGGAGGACGAGAATCGCTTTTGCCCTGCGTAGCGTTCCGGGCAGCGGGTAGAACCAGGCAGAGAATTCCCGGCTAGCAGCTTCCCTGTGGCCGGGAAGTGCAAACGTACACGTTTTCGGCCGAAAACGCGTTTTCCGGCGAAAACGCACACCACGGCTCTTTCTGAGAAAAAGCAAGCACGGAGGACGAGAATCGCTTTTGCCCTGCGTAGCGTTATGAGCAGCGGGTAGAAATAGGCAGCGAATTGCCGGCTAGCAGCTTCCCTGTGGCGGGGAAGTGCAAACGTACTCTTTTTCGGCCGAAAACGCGTTTTCCGGCGAAAACGCACACCACGGCTCTTTCTGAGAAAAAGCAAGCACGGAGGACGAGAATCGCTTTTGCCCTGCGTAGCGTTCCGGGCAGCGGGTAGAACCAGGCAGAGAATTCCCGGCTAGCAGCTTCCCTGTGGCCGGGAAGTGCAAACGTACACGTTTTCGCGGAAAACGCGTTTTCCGGCGAAAACGCACACCACGGCTCTTTCTGAGAAAAAGCAAGCACGGAGGACGAGAATCGCTTTTGCCCTGCGTAGCGTTCCGGGCAGCGGGTAGAACCAGGCAGAGAATTCCCGGCTAGCAGCTTCCCTGTGGCCGGGAAGTGCAAACGTACACGTTTTCGGCCGAAAACGCGTTTTCCGGCGAAAACGCACACCACGGCTCTTTCTGAGAAAAAGCAAGCACGGAGGACGAGAATCGCTTTTGCCCTGCGTAGCGTTATGAGCAGCGGGTAGAAATAGGCAGCGAATTGCCGGCTAGCAGCTTCCCTGTGGCGGGGAAGTGCAAACGTACTCTTTTTCGGCCGAAAACGCGTTTTCCGGCGAAAACGCACACCACGGCTCTTTCTGAGAAAAAGCAAGCACGGAGGACGAGAATCGCTTTTGCCCTGCGTAGCGTTCCGGGCAGCGGGTAGAACCAGGCAGAGAATTCCCGGCTAGCAGCTTCCCTGTGGCCGGGAAGTGCAAACGTACACGTTTTCGCGGAAAACGCGTTTTCCGGCGAAAACGCACACCACGGCTCTTTCTGAGAAAAAGCAAGCACGGAGGACGAGAATCGCTTTTGCCCTGCGTAGCGTTCCGGGCAGCGGGTAGAACCAGGCAGAGAATTCCCGGCTAGCAGCTTCCCTGTGGCCGGGAAGTGAAAACGTACACGTATTCGGCCGAAAACTCGTTTTCTGGCGAAAACGCACACCACGGCTCTTTCTGAGAAAAAGCAAGCACGGAGGACGAGAATCGCTTTTGCCCTGCGTAGCGTTCCGGGCAGCGGGTAGAACCAGGCAGAGAATTCCCGGCTAGCAGCTTCCCTGTGGCCGGGAAGTGCAAACGTACACGTATTCGGCAGAAAACTCGTTTTCTGGCGAAAACGCACACCACGGTTCTTTCTGAGAAAAAGCAAGCACGGAGGACGAGAATCGCTTTTGCCCTGCGTAGTGTTCCGGGCAGCGGGTAGAACCAGGCAGAGAATTCCCGGCTAGCAGCTTCCCTGTGGCCGGGAAGTGCAAACGTACACGTTTTCGCCGAAAACGCGTTTTCCGGCGAAAAACGCACACCACGGCTCTTTCTGAGAAAAAGCAAGGACGGAGGACGAGAATCGCTTTTGCCCTGCGTAGTGTTCCGGGCAGCGGGTAGAACCAGGCAGAAAATTCCCGGCTAGCAGCTTCCCTGTGGCCGGGAAGTGCAAACGTACACGTTTTCGGCCGAAAACGCGTTTTCCGGCGAAAACGCACACCACGGCTCTTTCTGAGAAAAAGCAAGCACGGAGGACGAGAATCGCTTTTGCCCTGCGTAGCGTTCCGGGCAGCGGGTAGAACCAGGCAGAGAATTCCCGGCTAGCAGCTTCCCTGTGGCCGGGAAGTGCAAACGTACACGTTTTCGGCCGAAAACGCGTTTTCCGGCGAAAACGCACACCACGGCTCTTTCTGAGAAAAAGCAAGCACGGAGGACGAGAATCGCTTTTGCCCTGCGTAGCGTTATGAGCAGCGGGTAGAAATAGGCAGCGAATTGCCGGCTAGCAGCTTCCCTGTGGCGGGGAAGTGCAAACGTACTCTTTTTCGGCCGAAAACGCGTTTTCCGGCGAAAACGCACACCACGGCTCTTTCTGAGAAAAAGCAAGCACGGAGGACGAGAATCGCTTTTGCCCTGCGTAGCGTTCCGGGCAGCGGGTAGAACCAGGCAGAGAATTCCCGGCTAGCAGCTTCCCTGTGGCCGGGAAGTGCAAACGTACACGTTTTCGCGGAAAACGCGTTTTCCGGCGAAAACGCACACCACGGCTCTTTCTGAGAAAAAGCAAGCACGGAGGACGAGAATCGCTTTTGCCCTGCGTAGCGTTCCGGGCAGCGGGTAGAACCAGGCAGAGAATTCCCGGCTAGCAGCTTCCCTGTGGCGGGGAAGTGCAAACGTACACGGTTTCGGCAGAAAACGCGTTTTCTGGCGAAAACGCACACCACGGCACTTTCTGAGAAAAAGCAAGCACGGAGGACGAGAATCGCTTTTGCCCTGCGTAGCGTTCCGGGCAGCGGGTAGAACCAGGCAGAGAATTCCCGGCTAGCAGCTTCCCTGTGGCCGGGAAGTGCAAACGTACACGTATTCGGCCGAAAACTCGTTTTCTGGCGAAAACGCACACCACGGCTCTTTCTGAGAAAAAGCAAGCACGGAGGACGAGAATCGATTTTGCCCTGCGTAGCGTTCCGGGCAGCGGGTAGAACCAGGCAGAGAATTCCCGGCTAGCAGCTTCCCTGTGGCGGGGAAGTGCAAACGTACACGTTTTCGGCCGAAAACGCGTTTTCCGGCGAAAACGCACACCACGGCTCTTTCTGAGAAAAAGCAAGCACGGAGGACGAGAATCGCTTTTGCCCTGCGTAGTGTTCCGGGCAGCGGGTAGAACCAGGCAGAGAATTCCCGGCTAGCAGCTTCCCTGTGGCCGGGAAGTGCAAACGTAGACGTTTTCGGCCGAAAACGCGTTTTCCGGCGAAAACGCACGCCACGGCTCTTTCTGAGAAAAAGGAAGAACGGAGGACGAGAATCGCTTTTGCCCTGCGTAGCGTTCCGGGCAGCGGGTAGAACCAGGCAGAGAATTCCCGGCTAGCAGCTTCCCTGTGGCGGGGAAGTGCAAACGTACACGTTTTCGGCCGAAAACGCGTTTTCCGGCGAAAACGCACACCACGGCTCTTTCTGAGAAAAAGCAAGCACGGAGGACGAGAATCGCTTTTGCCCTGCGTAGCGTTCTGAGCAGCGGGTAGAAATAGGCAGCGAATTGCCGGCTAGCAGCTTCCCTGTGGCGGGGAAGTGCAAACGTACACGTTTTCGGCCGAAAACGCGTTTTCCGGCGAAAACGCACAACACGGCTCTTTCTGAGAAAAAGCAAGCACGGAGGACGAGAATCGCTTTTGCCCTGCGTAGCGTTCCGGGCAGCGGGTAGAACCAGGCAGAGAATTCCCGGCTAGCAGCTTCCCTGTGGCCGGGAAGTGCAAACGTACACGTTTTCGCCGAAAACGCGTTTTCCGGCGAAAACGCACACCACGGCTCTTTCTGAGAAAAAGCAAGCACGGAGGACGAGAATCGCTTTTGCCCTGCGTAGCGTTCCGGGCAGCGGGTAGAACCAGGCAGAGAATTCCCGGCTAGCAGCTTCCCTGTGGCCGGGAAGTGCAAACGTACACGTTTTCGGCTGAAAACGCGTTTTCCGGCAAAAACGCACACCACGGCTCTTTCTGAGAAAAAGCAAGCACGGAGGACGAGAATCGCTTTTGCCCTGCGTAGTGTTCCGGGCAGCGGGTAGAACCAGGCAGAGAATTCCCGGCTAGCAGCTTCCCTGTGGCCGGGAAGTGCAAACGTACACGTTTTCGCCGAAAACGCGTTTTCCGGCGAAAACGCACACCACGGCTCTTTCTGAGAAAAAGCAAGCACGGAGGACGAGAATCGCTTTTGCCCTGCGTAGCGTTCCGGGCAGCGGGTAGAACCAGGCAGAGAATTCCCGGCTAGCAGCTTCCCTGTGGCGGGGAAGTGCAAACGTACACGTATTCGGCCGAAAACGCGTTTTCCGGCGAAAACGCACACCACGGCTCTTTCTGAGAAAAAGCAAGCACGGAGGACGAGAATCGCTTTTGCCCTGCGTAGTGTTCCGGGCAGCGGGTAGAACCAGGCAGAGAATTCCCGGCTAGCAGCTTCCCTGTGGCCGGGAAGTGCAAACGTACACGTTTTCGCCGAAAACGTGTTTTCCGGCGAAAACGCACACCACGGCACTTTCTGAGAAAAAGCAAGCACGTAGGACGAGAATCGCTTTTGCCCTGCGTAGCGTTCCGGGCAGCGGGTAGAACCAGGCAGAGAATTCCCGGCTAGCAGCTTCCCTGTGGCGGGGAAGTGCAAACGTACACGTATTCGGCCGAAAACGCGTTTTCTGGCGAAAACGCACACCACGGCTCTTTCTGAGAAAAAGCAAGCACGGAGGACGAGAATCGCTTTTGCCCTGCGTAGTGTTCCGGGCAGCGGGTAGAACCAGGCAGAGAATTCCCGGCTAGCAGCTTCCCTGTGGCCGGGAAGTGCAAACGTACACGTTTTCGCCGAAAACGCGTTTTCCGGCGAAAACGCACACCACGGCTCTTTCTGAGAAAAAGCAAGCACGGAGGACGAGAACCGCTTTTGCCCTGCGTAGTGTTCCGGGCAGCGGGTAGAACCAGGCAGAGAATTCCCGGCTAGCAGCTTCCCTGTGGCCGGGAAGTGCAAACGTACACGTTTTCGCCGAAAACGCGTTTTCCGGCGAAAACGCACACCACGGCTCTTTCTGAGAAAAAGCAAGCACGGAGGACGAGAATCGCTTTTGCCCTGCGTAGCGTCCCGGGCAGCGGGTAGAACCAGGCAGAGAATTCCCGGCTAGCAGCTTCCCTGTGGCGGGGAAGTGCAAACGTACACGTTTTCGGCCGAAAACGCGTTTTCTGGCGAAAACGCACACCACGGCACTTTCTGAGAAAAAGCAAGCACGGAGGACGAGAATCGCTTTTGCCCTGCGTAGCGTTCCGGGCAGCGGGTAGAACCAGGCAGAGAATTCCCGGCTAGCAGCTTCCCTGTGGCGGGGAAGTGCAAACGTACACGTATTCGGCCGAAAACGCATTTTCTGGCGAAAACGCACACCACGGCTCTTTCTGAGAAAAAGCAAGCACGGAGGACGAGAATCGCTTTTGCCCTGCGTAGTGTTCCGGGCAGCGGGTAGAACCAGGCAGAGAATTCCCGGCTAGCAGCTTCCCTGTAGCGGGGAAGTGCAAACGTACACGTTTTCGCCGAAAACGCGTTTTCCGGCGAAAACGCACACCACGGCTCTTTCTGAGAAAAAGCAAGCACGGAGGACGAGAATCGCTTTTGCCCTGCGTAGCGTTCCGGGCAGCGGGTAGAACCAGGCAGAGAATTCCCGGCTAGCAGCTTCCCTGTGGCCGGGAAGTGCAAACGTACACGTTTTCGCCGAAAACGCGTTTTCCGGCGAAAACGCACACCACGGCTCTTTCTGAGAAAAAGCAAGCACGGAGGACGAGAATCGCTTTTGCCCTGCGTAGCGTCCCGGGCAGCGGGTAGAACCAGGCAGAGAATTCCCGGCTAGCAGCTTCCCTGTGGCGGGGAAGTGCAAACGTACACGTTTTCGGCCGAAAACGCGTTTTCTGGCGAAAACGCACACCACGGCACTTTCTGAGAAAAAGCAAGCACGGAGGACGAGAATCGCTTTTGCCCTGCGTATCGTTCCGGGCAGCGGGTAGAACCAGGCAGAGAATTCCCGGCTAGCAGCTTCCCTGTGGCGGGGAAGTGCAAACGTACACGTATTCGGCCGAAAACGCGTTTTCTGGCGAAAACGCACACCACGGCTCTTTCTGAGAAAAAGCAAGCACGGAGGACGAGAATCGCTTTTGCCCTGCGTAGTGTTCCGGGCAGCGGGTAGAACCAGGCAGAGAATTCCCGGCTAGCAGCTTCCCTGTGGCGGGGAAGTGCAAACGTACACGTTTTCGCCGAAAACGCGTTTTCCGGCGAAAACGCACACCACGGCTCTTTCTGAGAAAAAGCAAGCACGGAGGACGAGAATCGCTTTTGCCCTGCGTAGCGTTCCGGGCAGCGGGTAGAACCAGGCAGAGAATTCCCGGCTAGCAGCTTCCCTGTGGCCGGGAAGTGCAAACGTACACGTTTTCGGCCGAAAACGCGTTTTCCGGCGAAAACGCACACCACGGCTCTTTCTGAGAAAAAGCAAGCACGGAGGACGAGAATCGCTTTTGCCCTGCGTAGCGTTCCGGGCAGCGGGTAGAACCAGGCAGAGAATTCCCGGCTAGCAGCTTGCCTGTGGCGGGGAAGTGCAAACGTACACGTTTTCGGCAGAAAACGCGTTTTCTGGCGAAAACGCACACCACGGCACTTTCTGAGAAAAAGCAAGCACGGAGGACGAGAATCGCTTTTGCCCTGCGTAGCGTTCCGGGCAGCGGGTAGAACCAGGCAGAGAATTCCCGGCTAGCAGCTTCCCTGTGGCCGGGAAGTGCAAACGTACACGTTTTCGGCCGAAAACCTGTTTTCCGGCGAAAAAGCACACCACGGCTCTTTCTGAGAAAAAGCAAGCACGGAGGACGAGAATCGCTTTTGCCCTGCGTAGCGTTCCGGGCAGCGGGTAGAACCAGGCAGAGAATTCCCGGCTAGCAGCTTCCCTGTGGCGGGGAAGTGCAAACGTACACGTATTCGGCCGAAAACGCGTTTTCTGGCGAAAACGCACACCACGGCTCTTTCTGAGAAAAAGCAAGCACGGAGGACGAGAATCGCTTTTGCCCTGCGTAGTGTTCCGGGCAGCGGGTAGAACCAGGCAGAGAATTCCCGGCTAGCAGCTTCCCTGTGGCCGGGAAGTGCAAACGTACACGTTTTCGCCGAAAACGCGTTTTCCGGCGAAAACGCACACCACGGCTCTTTCTGAGAAAAAGCAAGCACGGAGGACGAGAATCGCTTTTGCCCTGCGTAGCGTTCCGGGCAGCGGGTAGAACCAGGCAGAGAATTCCCGGCTAGCAGATTCCCTGTGGCCGGAAGTGCAAACGTACACGTTTTCGGCCGAAAACGCGTTTTCTGGCGAAAACGCACACCATGGCTCTTTCTGAGAAAAAGCAAGCACGGAGGACGAGAATCGCTTTTGCCCTGCGTAGCGTTCCGGGCAGCGGGTAGAAATAGGCAGAGAATTCCCGGCTAGCAGCTTCCCTGTGGCGGGGAAGTGCAAACGTACACGTTTTCGGCCGAAAACGCGTTTTCCGGCGAAAACGCACACCACGGCTCTTTCTGAGAAAAAGCAAGCACGGAGGACGAGAATCGCTTTTGCCCTGCGTAGTGTTCCGGGCAGCGGGTAGAACCAGGCAGAGAATTCCCGGCTAGCAGCTTCCCTGTGGCCGGGAAGTGCAAACGTACACGTTTTCGCCGAAAACGCGTTTTCCGGCGAAAACGCACACCACGGCTCTTTCTGAGAAAAAGCAAGCACGGAGGACGAGAATCGCTTTTGCCCTGCGTAGCGTCCCGGGCAGCGGGTAGAACCAGGCAGAGAATTCCCGGCTAGCAGCTTCCCTGTGGCGGGGAAGTGCAAACGTACACGTTTTCGGCCGAAAACGCGTTTTCTGGCGAAAACGCACACCACGGCACTTTCTGAGAAAAAGCAAGCACGGAGGACGAGAATCGCTTTTGCCCTGCGTATCGTTCCGGGCAGCGGGTAGAACCAGGCAGAGAATTCCCGGCTAGCAGCTTCCCTGTGGCGGGGAAGTGCAAACGTACACGTATTCGGCCGAAAACGCGTTTTCTGGCGAAAACGCACACCACGGCTCTTTCTGAGAAAAAGCAAGCACGGAGGACGAGAATCGCTTTTGCCCTGCGTAGTGTTCCGGGCAGCGGGTAGAACCAGGCAGAGAATTCCCGGCTAGCAGCTTCCCTGTGGCGGGGAAGTGCAAACGTACACGTTTTCGCCGAAAACGCGTTTTCCGGCGAAAACGCACACCACGGCTCTTTCTGAGAAAAAGCAAGCACGGAGGACGAGAATCGCTTTTGCCCTGCGTAGCGTTCCGGGCAGCGGGTAGAACCAGGCAGAGAATTCCCGGCTAGCAGCTTCCCTGTGGCCGGGAAGTGCAAACGTACACGTTTTCGGCCGAAAACGCGTTTTCCGGCGAAAACGCACACCACGGCTCTTTCTGAGAAAAAGCAAGCACGGAGGACGAGAATCGCTTTTGCCCTGCGTAGTGTTCCGGGCAGCGGGTAGAACCAGGCAGAGAATTCCCGGCTAGCAGCTTCCCTGTGGCCGGGAAGTGCAAACGTACACGTTTTCGGCCGAAAACGCGTTTTCCGGCGAAAACGCACACCACGGCTCTTTCTGAGAAAAAGCAAGCACGGAGGACGAGAATCGCTTTTGCCCTGCGTAGCGTTCCGGGCAGCGGGTAGAACCAGGCAGAGAATTCCCGGCTAGCAGCTTCCCTGTGGCCGGGAAGTGCAAACATACACGTTTTCGGCCGAAAACACGTTTTCCGTCGAAAACGCACACCACGGCTCTTTCTGAGAAAAAGCAAGCACGGAGGACGAGAATCGCTTTTGCCCTGCGTAGCGTTCCGGGCAGCGGGTAGAACCAGGCAGAGAATTCCCGGCTAGCAGCTTCCCTGTGGCGGGGAAGTGCAAACGTACACGTTTTCGGCAGAAAACGCGTTTTCTGGCGAAAACGCACACCACGGCACTTTCTGAGAAAAAGCAAGCAAGGAGGACGAGAATCGCTTTTGCCCTGCGTAGCGTTCCGGGCAGCGGGTAGAACCAGGCAGAGAATTCCCGGCTAGCAGCTTCCCTGTGGCCGGGAAGTGCAAACGTACACGTTTTCGGCCGAAAACCTGTTTTCCGGCGAAAAAGCACACCACGGCTCTTTCTGAGAAAAAGCAAGCACGGAGGACGAGAATCGCTTTTGCCCTGCGTAGCGTTCCGGGCAGCGGGTAGAACCAGGCAGAGAATTCCCGGCTAGCAGCTTCCCTGTGGCCGGGAAGTGCAAACGTACACGTTTTCGGCCGAAAACGCGTTTTCCGGCGAAAACGCACACCACGGCTCTTTCTGAGAAAAAGCAAGCACGGAGGACGAGAATCGCTTTTGCCCTGCGTAGCGTTCTGAGCAGCGGGTAGAAATAGGCAGCGAATTGCCGGCTAGCAGCTTCCCTGTCGCCGGGAAGTGCAAACGTACACGTTTTCGGCCGAAAACGCGTTTTCAGGCGAAAACGCACACCACGGCTCTTTCTGAGAAAAAGCAAGCACGGAGGACGAGAATCGCTTTTGCCCTGCGTAGTGTTCCGGGCAGCGGGTAGAACCAGGCAGAGAATTCCCGGCTAGCAGCTTCCCTGTGGCCGGGAAGTGCAAACGTACACGTTTTCGCCGAAAACGCGTTTTCCGGCGAAAACGCACACCATGGCTCTTTCTGAGAAAAAGCAAGCACGGAGGACGAGAATCGCTTTTGCCCTGCGTAGTGTTCCGGGCAGCGGGTAGAACCAGGCAGAGAATTACCGGCTAGCAGCTTCCCTGTGGCCGGGAAGTGCAAACGTACACGTTTTCGCCGAAAACGCGTTTTCCGGCGAAAACGCACACCACGGCTCTTTCTGAGAAAAAGCAAGCACGGAGGACGAGAATCGCTTTTGCCCTGCGTAGCGTTCCGGGCAGCGGGTAGAACCAGGCAGAGAATTCCCGGCTAGCAGCTTCCCTGTGGCCGGGAAGTGCAAACATACACGTTTTCGGCCGAAAACACGTTTTCCGGCGAAAACGCACACCACGGCTCTTTCTGAGAAAAAGCAAGCACGGAGGACGAGAATCGCTTTTGCCCTGCGTAGCGTTCCGGGCAGCGGGTAGAACCAGGCAGAGAATTCCCGGCTAGCAGCTTGCCTGTGGCGGGGAAGTGCAAACGTACACGTTTTCGGCAGAAAACGCGTTTTCTGGCGAAAACGCACACCACGGCACTTTCTGAGAAAAAGCAAGCACGGAGGACGAGAATCGCTTTTGCCCTGCGTAGCGTTCCGGGCAGCGGGTAGAACCAGGCAGAGAATTCCCGGCTAGCAGCTTCCCTGTGGCCGGGAAGTGCAAACGTACACGTTTTCGGCCGAAAACCTGTTTTCCGGCGAAAAAGCACACCACGGCTCTTTCTGAGAAAAAGCAAGCACGGAGGACGAGAATCGCTTTTGCCCTGCGTAGCGTTCCGGGCAGCGGGTAGAACCAGGCAGAGAATTCCCGGCTAGCAGCTTCCCTGTGGCCGGGAAGTGCAAACGTACACGTTTTCGGCCGAAAACGCGTTTTCCGGCGAAAACGCACACCACGGCTCTTTCTGAGAAAAAGCAAGCACGGAGGACGAGAATCGCTTTTGCCCTGCGTAGTGTTCCGGGCAGCGGGTAGAACCAGGCAGAAAATTCCCGGCTAGCAGCTTCCCTGTGGCCGGGAAGTGCAAACGTACACGTTTTCGGCCGAAAACGCGTTTTCCGGCGAAAACGCACACCACGGCTCTTTCTGAGAAAAAGCAAGCACGGAGGACGAGAATCGCTTTTGCCCTGCGTAGCGTTCCGGGCAGCGGGTAGAACCAGGCAGAGAATTCCCGGCTAGCAGCTTCCCTGTGGCCGGGAAGTGCAAACGTAAACGTTTTCGGCCGAAAACGCGTTTTCCGGCGAAAACGCACACCACGGCTCTTTCTGAGAAAAAGCAAGCACGGAGGACGAGAATCGCTTTTGCCCTGCGTAGCGTTATGAGCAGCGGGTAGAAATAGGCAGCGAATTGCCGGCTAGCAGCTTCCCTGTGGCGGGGAAGTGCAAACGTACTCTTTTTCGGCCGAAAACGCGTTTTCCGGCGAAAACGCACACCACGGCTCTTTCTGAGAAAAAGCAAGCACGGAGGACGAGAATCGCTTTTGCCCTGCGTAGCGTTCCGGGCAGCGGGTAGAACCAGGCAGAGAATTCCCGGCTAGCAGCTTCCCTGTGGCCGGGAAGTGCAAACGTACACGTTTTCGCGGAAAACGCGTTTTCCGGCGAAAACGCACACCACGGCTCTTTCTGAGAAAAAGCAAGCACGGAGGACGAGAATCGCTTTTGCCCTGCGTAGCGTTCCGGGCAGCGGGTAGAACCAGGCAGAGAATTCCCGGCTAGCAGCTTCCCTGTGGCCGGGAAGTGCAAACGTACACGTTTTCGGCCGAAAACGCGTTTTCCGGCGAAAACGCACACCACGGCTCTTTCTGAGAAAAAGCAAGCACGGAGGACGAGAATCGCTTTTGCCCTGCGTAGCGTTATGAGCAGCGGGTAGAAATAGGCAGCGAATTGCCGGCTAGCAGCTTCCCTGTGGCGGGGAAGTGCAAACGTACTCTTTTTCGGCCGAAAACGCGTTTTCCGGCGAAAACGCACACCACGGCTCTTTCTGAGAAAAAGCAAGCACGGAGGACGAGAATCGCTTTTGCCCTGCGTAGCGTTCCGGGCAGCGGGTAGAACCAGGCAGAGAATTCCCGGCTAGCAGCTTCCCTGTGGCCGGGAAGTGCAAACGTACACGTTTTCGCGGAAAACGCGTTTTCCGGCGAAAACGCACACCACGGCTCTTTCTGAGAAAAAGCAAGCACGGAGGACGAGAATCGCTTTTGCCCTGCGTAGCGTTCCGGGCAGCGGGTAGAACCAGGCAGAGAATTCCCGGCTAGCAGCTTCCCTGTGGCCGGGAAGTGAAAACGTACACGTATTCGGCCGAAAACTCGTTTTCTGGCGAAAACGCACACCACGGCTCTTTCTGAGAAAAAGCAAGCACGGAGGACGAGAATCGCTTTTGCCCTGCGTAGCGTTCCGGGCAGCGGGTAGAACCAGGCAGAGAATTCCCGGCTAGCAGCTTCCCTGTGGCCGGGAAGTGCAAACGTACACGTATTCGGCAGAAAACTCGTTTTCTGGCGAAAACGCACACCACGGTTCTTTCTGAGAAAAAGCAAGCACGGAGGACGAGAATCGCTTTTGCCCTGCGTAGTGTTCCGGGCAGCGGGTAGAACCAGGCAGAGAATTCCCGGCTAGCAGCTTCCCTGTGGCCGGGAAGTGCAAACGTACACGTTTTCGCCGAAAACGCGTTTTCCGGCGAAAAACGCACACCACGGCTCTTTCTGAGAAAAAGCAAGGACGGAGGACGAGAATCGCTTTTGCCCTGCGTAGTGTTCCGGGCAGCGGGTAGAACCAGGCAGAAAATTCCCGGCTAGCAGCTTCCCTGTGGCCGGGAAGTGCAAACGTACACGTTTTCGGCCGAAAACGCGTTTTCCGGCGAAAACGCACACCACGGCTCTTTCTGAGAAAAAGCAAGCACGGAGGACGAGAATCGCTTTTGCCCTGCGTAGCGTTCCGGGCAGCGGGTAGAACCAGGCAGAGAATTCCCGGCTAGCAGCTTCCCTGTGGCCGGGAAGTGCAAACGTACACGTTTTCGGCCGAAAACGCGTTTTCCGGCGAAAACGCACACCACGGCTCTTTCTGAGAAAAAGCAAGCACGGAGGACGAGAATCGCTTTTGCCCTGCGTAGCGTTATGAGCAGCGGGTAGAAATAGGCAGCGAATTGCCGGCTAGCAGCTTCCCTGTGGCGGGGAAGTGCAAACGTACTCTTTTTCGGCCGAAAACGCGTTTTCCGGCGAAAACGCACACCACGGCTCTTTCTGAGAAAAAGCAAGCACGGAGGACGAGAATCGCTTTTGCCCTGCGTAGCGTTCCGGGCAGCGGGTAGAACCAGGCAGAGAATTCCCGGCTAGCAGCTTCCCTGTGGCCGGGAAGTGCAAACGTACACGTTTTCGCGGAAAACGCGTTTTCCGGCGAAAACGCACACCACGGCTCTTTCTGAGAAAAAGCAAGCACGGAGGACGAGAATCGCTTTTGCCCTGCGTAGCGTTCCGGGCAGCGGGTAGAACCAGGCAGAGAATTCCCGGCTAGCAGCTTCCCTGTGGCGGGGAAGTGCAAACGTACACGGTTTCGGCAGAAAACGCGTTTTCTGGCGAAAACGCACACCACGGCACTTTCTGAGAAAAAGCAAGCACGGAGGACGAGAATCGCTTTTGCCCTGCGTAGCGTTCCGGGCAGCGGGTAGAACCAGGCAGAGAATTCCCGGCTAGCAGCTTCCCTGTGGCCGGGAAGTGCAAACGTACACGTATTCGGCCGAAAACTCGTTTTCTGGCGAAAACGCACACCACGGCTCTTTCTGAGAAAAAGCAAGCACGGAGGACGAGAATCGATTTTGCCCTGCGTAGCGTTCCGGGCAGCGGGTAGAACCAGGCAGAGAATTCCCGGCTAGCAGCTTCCCTGTGGCCGGGAAGTGCAAACGTACACGTATTCGGCAGAAAACTCGTTTTCTGGCGAAAACGCACACCACGGTTCTTTCTGAGAAAAAGCAAGCACGGAGGACGAGAATCGCTTTTGCCCTGCGTAGTGTTCCGGGCAGCGGGTAGAACCAGGCAGAGAATTCCCGGCTAGCAGCTTCCCTGTGGCCGGGAAGTGCAAACGTACACGTTTTCGCCGAAAACGCGTTTTCCGGCGAAAAACGCACACCACGGCTCTTTCTGAGAAAAAGCAAGGACGGAGGACGAGAATCGCTTTTGCCCTGCGTAGCGTTCCGGGCAGCGGGTAGAACCAGGCAGAGAATTCCCGGCTAGCAGCTTCCCTGTGGCCGGGAAGTGCAAACGTACACGTTTTCGGCCGAAAACACGTTTTCCGGCGAAAACGCACACCACGGCTCTTTCTGAGAAAAAGCAAGCACGGAGGACGAGAATCGCTTTTGCCCTGCGTAGCGTTCCGGGCAGCGGGTAGAACCAGGCAGAGAATTCCCGGCTAGCAGCTTGCCTGTGGCGGGGAAGTGCAAACGTACACGTTTTCGGCAGAAAACGCGTTTACCGGCTAAAACGAACACCACGGCACTTTCTGAGAAAAAGCAAGCACGGAGGACGAGAATCGCTTTTGCCCTGCGTAGCGTTCCGGGCAGCGGGTAGAACCAGGCAGAGAATTCCCGGCTAGCAGCTTCCCTGTGGCCGGGAAGTGCAAACTTACACGTTTTCGGCCGAAAACGCGTTTTCCGGCGAAAACGCACACCACGGCTCTTTCTGAGAAAAAGCAAGCACGGAGGACGAGAATCGCTTTTGCCCTGCGTAGCGTTCCGGGCAGCGGGTAGAACCAGGCAGAGAATTCCCGGCTAGCAGCTTGCCTGTGGCGGGGAAGTGCAAACGTACACGTTTTCGGCAGAAAACGCGTTTTCTGGCGAAAACGCACACCACGGCACTTTCTGAGAAAAAGCAAGCACGGAGGACGAGAATCGCTTTTGCCCTGCGTAGCGTTCCGGGCAGCGGGTAGAACCAGGCAGAGAATTCCCGGCTAGCAGATTCCCTGTGGCCGGAAGTGCAAACGTACACGTTTTCGGCCGAAAACGCGTTTTCTGGCGAAAACGCACACCACGGCTCTTTCTGAGAAAAAGCAAGCACGGAGGACGAGAATCGCTTTTGCCCTGCGTAGCGTTCCGGGCAGCGGGTAGAAATAGGCAGAGAATTCCCGGCTAGCAGCTTCCCTGTGGCGGGGAAGTGCAAACGTACACGTTTTCGGCCGAAAACGCGTTTTCCGCCGAAAACGCACACCACGGCTCTTTCTGAGAAAAAGCAAGCACGGAGGACGAGAATCGCTTTTGCCCTGCGTAGTGTTCCGGGCAGCGGGTAGAACCAGGCAGAGAATTCCCGGCTAGCAGCTTCCCTGTGGCCGGGAAGTGCAAACGTACACGTTTTCGCCGAAAACGCGTTTTCCGGCGAAAACGAACACCACGGCTCTTTCTGAGAAAAAGCAAGCACGGAGGATAGAATCGCTTTTGCCCTGCGTAGCGTCCCGGGCAGCGGGTAGAACCAGGCAGAGAATTCCCGGCTAGCAGCTTCCCTGTGGCGGGGAAGTGCAAACGTACACGGTTTCGGCAGAAAACGCGTTTTCTGGCGAAAACGCACACCACGGCACTTTCTGAGAAAAAGCAAGCACGGAGGACGAGAATCGCTTTTGCCCTGCGTATCGTTCCGGGCAGCGGGTAGAACCAGGCAGAGAATTCCCGGCTAGCAGCTTCCCTGTGGCGGGGAAGTGCAAACGTACACGTATTCGGCCGAAAACGCGTTTTCTGGCGAAAACGCACACCACGGCTCTTTCTGAGAAAAAGCAAGCACGGAGGACGAGAATCGCTTTTGCCCTGCGTAGTGTTCCGGGCAGCGGGTAGAACCAGGCAGAGAATTCCCGGCTAGCAGCTTCCCTGTGGCGGGGAAGTGCAAACGTACACGTTTTCGCCGAAAACGCGTTTTCCGGCGAAAACGCACACCACGGCTCTTTCTGAGAAAAAGCAAGCACGGAGGACGAGAATCGCTTTTGCCCTGCGTAGCGTTCCGGGCAGCGGGTAGAACCAGGCAGAGAATTCCCGGCTAGCAGCTTCCCTGTGGCCGGGAAGTGCAAACGTACACGTTTTCGGCCGAAAACGCGTTTTCCGGCGAAAACGCACACCACGGCTCTTTCTGAGAAAAAGCAAGCACGGAGGACGAGAATCGCTTTTGCCCTGCGTAGTGTTCCGGGCAGCCGGTAGAACCAGGCAGAGAATTCCCGGCTAGCAGCTTCCCTGTGGCCGGGAAGTGCAAACGTACACGTTTTCGGCCGAAAACGCGTTTTCCGGCGAAAACGCACACCACGGCTCTTTCTGAGAAAAAGCAAGCACGGAGGACGAGAATCGCTTTTGCCCTGCGTAGCGTTCCGGGCAGCGGGTAGAACCAGGCAGAGAATTCCCGGCTAGCAGCTTCCCTGTGGCCGGGAAGTGCAAACGTACACGTTTTCGGCCGAAAACCTGTATTCCGGCGAAAAAGCACACCACGGCTCTTTCTGAGAAAAAGCAAGCACGGAGGACGAGAATCGCTTTTGCCCTGCGTAGCGTTCCGGGCAGCGGGTAGAACCAGGCAGAGAATTCCCGGCTAGCAGCTTGCCTGTGGCCGGGAAGTGCAAACGTACACGTTTTCGGCAGAAAACGCGTTTTCTGTCGAAAACGCACACCACGGCACTTTCTGAGAAAAAGCAAGCACGGAGGACGAGAATCGCTTTTGCCCTGCGTAGCGTTCCGGGCAGCGGGTAGAACCAGGCAGAGAATTCCCGGCTAGCAGCTTCCCTGTGGCCGGGAAGTGCAAACGTACACGTTTTCGGCCGAAAACCTGTATTCCGGCGAAAAAGCACACCACGGCTCTTTCTGAGAAAAAGCAAGCACGGAGGACGAGAATCGCTTTTGCCCTGCGTAGCGTTCCGGGCAGCGGGTAGAACCAGGCAGAGAATTCCCGGCTAGCAGCTTCCCTGTGGCGGGGAAGTGCAAACGTACACGTATTCGGCCGAAAACGCGTTTTCTGGCGAAAACGCACACCACGGCTCTTTCTGAGAAAAAGCAAGCACGGAGGACGAGAATCGCTTTTGCCCTGCGTAGTGTTCCGGAGAGCGGGTAGAACCAGGCAGAGAATTCCCGGCTAGCAGCTTCCCTGTGGCCGGGAAGTGCAAACGTACACGTTTTCGCCGAAAACGCGTTTTCCGGCGAAAACGCACACCACGGCTCTTTCTGAGAAAAAGCAAGCACGGAGGACGAGAATCGCTTTTGCCCTGCGTAGCGTTCCGGGCAGCGGGTAGAACCAGGCAGAGAATTCCCGGCTAGCAGATTCCCTGTGGCCGGGAAGTGCAAACGTACACGTTTTCGGCCGAAAACGCGTTTTCCGGCGAAAACGCACACCACGGCTCTTTCTGAGAAAAAGCAAGCACGGAGGACGAGAATCGCTTTTGCCCTGCGTAGCGTTCCGGGCAGCGGGTAGAAATAGGCAGAGAATTCCCGGCTAGCAGCTTCCCTGTGGCGGGGAAGTGCAAACGTACACGTTTTCGGCCGAAAACGCGTTTTCCGGCGAAAACGCACACCACGGCTCTTTCTGAGAAAAAGCAAGCACGGAGGACGAGAATCGCTTTTGCCCTGCGTAGTGTTCCGGGCAGCGGGTAGAACCAGGCAGAGAATTCCCGGCTAGCAGCTTCCCTGTGGCCGGGAAGTGCAAACGTACACGTTTTCGCCGAAAACGCGTTTTCCGGCGAAAACGCACACCACGGCTCTTTCTGAGAAAAAGCAAGCACGGAGGACGAGAATCGCTTTTGCCCTGCGTAGCGTCCCGGGCAGCGGGTAGAACCAGGCAGAGAATTCCCGGCTAGCAGCTTCCCTGTGGCGGGGAAGTGCAAACGTACACGTTTTCGGCCGAAAACGCGTTTTCTGGCGAAAACGCACACCACGGCACTTTCTGAGAAAAAGCAAGCACGGAGGACGAGAATCGCTTTTGCCCTGCGTATCGTTCCGGGCAGCGGGTAGAACCAGGCAGAGAATTCCCGGCTAGCAGCTTCCCTGTGGCGGGGAAGTGCAAACGTACACGTATTCGGCTGAAAACGCGTTTTCTGGCGAAAACGCACACCACGGCTCTTTCTGAGAAAAAGCAAGCACGGAGGACGAGAATCGCTTTTGCCCTGCGTAGCGTTCCGGGCAGCGGGTAGAACCAGGCAGAGAATTCCCGGCTAGCAGCTTCCCTGTGGCCGGGAAGTGCAAACGTACACGTTTTCGCCGAAAACGCGTTTTCCGGCGAAAACGCACACCACGGCTCTTTCTGAGAAAAAGCAAGCACGGAGGACGAGAATCGCTTTTGCCCTGCGTAGCGTCCCGGGCAGCGGGTAGAACCAGGCAGAGAATTCCCGGCTAGCAGCTTCCCTGTGGCGGGGAAGTGCAAACGTACACGTTTTCGGCCGAAAACGCGTTTTCTGGCGAAAACGCACACCACGGCACTTTCTGAGAAAAAGCAAGCACGGAGGACGAGAATCGCTTTTGCCCTGCGTATCGTTCCGGGCAGCGGGTAGAACCAGGCAGAGAATTCCCGGCTAGCAGCTTCCCTGTGGCGGGGAAGTGCAAACGTACACGTATTCGGCCGAAAACGCGTTTTCTGGCGAAAACGCACACCACGGCTCTTTCTGAGAAAAAGCAAGCACGGAGGACGAGAATCGCTTTTGCCCTGCGTAGTGTTCCGGGCAGCGGGTAGAACCAGGCAGAGAATTCCCGGCTAGCAGCTTCCCTGTGGCGGGGAAGTGCAAACGTACACGTTTTCGCCGAAAACGCGTTTTCCGGCGAAAACGCACACCACGGCTCTTTCTGAGAAAAAGCAAGCACGGAGGACGAGAATCGCTTTTGCCCTGCGTAGCGTTCCGGGCAGCGGGTAGAACCAGGCAGAGAATTCCCGGCTAGCAGCTTCCCTGTGGCCAGGAAGTGCAAACGTACAGGTTTTCGGCCGAAAACGCGTTTTCCGGCGAAAACGCACACCACGGCTCTTTCTGAGAAAAAGCAAGCACGGAGGACGAGAATCGCTTTTGCCCTGCGTAGTGTTCCGGGCAGCGGGTAGAACCAGGCAGAGAATTCCCGGCTAGCAGCTTCCCTGTGGCCGGGAAGTGCAAACGTACACGTTTTCGGCCGAAAACGCGTTTTCCGGCGAAAACGCACACCACGGCTCTTTCTGAGAAAAAGCAAGCACGGAGGACGAGAATCGCTTTTGCCCTGCGTAGCGTTCCGGGCAGCGGGTAGAACCAGGCAGAGAATTCCCGGCTAGCAGCTTCCCTGTGGCCGGGAAGTGCAAACATACACGTTTTCGGCCGAAAACACGTTTTCCGTCGAAAACGCACACCACGGCTCTTTCTGAGAAAAAGCAAGCACGGAGGACGAGAATCGCTTTTGCCCTGCGTAGCGTTCCGGGCAGCGGGTAGAACCAGGCAGAGAATTCCCGGCTAGCAGCTTGCCTGTGGCGGGGAAGTGCAAACGTACACGTTTTCGGCAGAAAACGCGTTTTCTGGCGAAAACGCACACCACGGCACTTTCTGAGAAAAAGCAAGCACGGAGGACGAGAATCGCTTTTGCCCTGCGTAGCGTTCGGGGCAGCGGGTAGAACCAGGCAGAGAATTCCCGGCTAGCAGCTTCCCTGTGGCCGGGAAGTGCAAACGTACACGTTTTCGGCCGAAAACCTGTTTTCCGGCGAAAAAGCACACCACGGCTCTTTCTGAGAAAAAGCAAGCACGGAGGACGAGAATCGCTTTTGCCCTGCGTAGCGTTCCGGGCAGCGGGTAGAACCAGGCAGAGAATTCCCGGCTAGCAGCTTCCCTGTGGCGGGGAAGTGCAAACGTACACGTATTCGGCCGAAAACGCGTTTTCTGGCGAAAACGCACACCACGGCTCTTTCTGAGAAAAAGCAAGCACGGAGGACGAGAATCGCTTTTGCCCTGCGTAGTGTTCCGGGCAGCGGGTAGAACCAGGCAGAGAATTCCCGGCTAGCAGCTTCCCTGTGGCCGGGAAGTGCAAACGTACACGTTTTCGCCGAAAACGCGTTTTCCGGCGAAAACGCACACCACGGCTCTTTCTGAGAAAAAGCAAGCACGGAGGACGAGAATCGCTTTTGCCCTGCGTAGCGTTCCGGGCAGCGGGTAGAACCAGGCAGAGAATTCCCGGCTAGCAGATTCCCTGTGGCCGGAAGTGCAAACGTACACGTTTTCGGCCGAAAACGCGTTTTCTGGCGAAAACGCACACCACGGCTCTTTCTGAGAAAAAGCAAGCACGGAGGACGAGAATCGCTTTTGCCCTGCGTAGCGTTCCGGGCAGCGGGTAGAAATAGGCAGAGAATTCCCGGCTAGCAGCTTCCCTGTGGCGGGGAAGTGCAAACGTACACGTTTTCGGCCGAAAACGCGTTTTCCGGCGAAAACGCACACCACGGCTCTTTCTGAGAAAAAGCAAGCACGGAGGACGAGAATCGCTTTTGCCCTGCGTAGTGTTCCGGGCAGCGGGTAGAACCAGGCAGAGAATTCCCGGCTAGCAGCTTCCCTGTGGCCGGGAAGTGCAAACGTACACGTTTTCGCCGAAAACGCGTTTTCCGGCGAAAACGCACACCACGGCTCTTTCTGAGAAAAAGCAAGCACGGAGGACGAGAATCGCTTTTGCCCTGCGTAGCGTCCCGGGCAGCGGGTAGAACCAGGCAGAGAATTCCCGGCTAGCAGCTTCCCTGTGGCGGGGAAGTGCAAACGTACACGTTTTCGGCCGAAAACGCGTTTTCTGGCGAAAACGCACACCACGGCACTTTCTGAGAAAAAGCAAGCACGGAGGACGAGAATCGCTTTTGCCCTGCGTATCGTTCCGGGCAGCGGGTAGAACCAGGCAGAGAATTCCCGGCTAGCAGCTTCCCTGTGGCGGGGAAGTGCAAACGTACACGTATTCGGCCGAAAACGCGTTTTCTGGCGAAAACGCACACCACGGCTCTTTCTGAGAAAAAGCAAGCACGGAGGACGAGAATCGCTTTTGCCCTGCGTAGTGTTCCGGGCAGCGGGTAGAACCAGGCAGAGAATTCCCGGCTAGCAGCTTCCCTGTGGCGGGGAAGTGCAAACGTACACGTTTTCGCCGAAAACGCGTTTTCCGGCGAAAACGCACACCACGGCTCTTTCTGAGAAAAAGCAAGCACGGAGGACGAGAATCGCTTTTGCCCTGCGTAGCGTTCCGGGCAGCGGGTAGAACCAGGCAGAGAATTCCCGGCTAGCAGCTTCCCTGTGGCCGGGAAGTGCAAACGTACACGTTTTCGCCGAAAACGCGTTTTCCGGCGAAAACGCACACCACGGCTCTTTCTGAGAAAAAGCAAGCACGGAGGACGAGAATCGCTTTTGCCCTGCGTAGCGTTCCGGGCAGCGGGTAGAACCAGGCAGAGAATTCCCGGCTAGCAGCTTCCCTGTGGCCGGGAAGTGCAAACGTACACGTTTTCGCCGAAAACGCGTTTTCCGGCGAAAACGCACACCACGGCTCTTTCTGAGAAAAAGCAAGCACGGAGGACGAGAATCGCTTTTGCCCTGCGTAGCGTCCCGGGCAGCGGGTAGAACCAGGCAGAGAATTCCCGGCTAGCAGCTTCCCTGTGGCGGGGAAGTGCAAACGTACACGTTTTCGGCCGAAAACGCGTTTTCTGGCGAAAACGCACACCACGGCACTTTCTGAGAAAAAGCAAGCACGGAGGACGAGAATCGCTTTTGCCCTGCGTATCGTTCCGGGCAGCGGGTAGAACCAGGCAGAGAATTCCCGGCTAGCAGCTTCCCTGTGGCGGGGAAGTGCAAACGTACACGTATTCGGCCGAAAACGCGTTTTCTGGCGAAAACGCACACCACGGCTCTTTCTGAGAAAAAGCAAGCACGGAGGACGAGAATCGCTTTTGCCCTGCGTAGTGTTCCGGGCAGCGGGTAGAACCAGGCAGAGAATTCCCGGCTAGCAGCTTCCCTGTGGCGGGGAAGTGCAAACGTACACGTTTTCGCCGAAAACGCGTTTTCCGGCGAAAACGCACACCACGGCTCTTTCTGAGAAAAAGCAAGCACGGAGGACGAGAATCGCTTTTGCCCTGCGTAGCGTTCCGGGCAGCGGGTAGAACCAGGCAGAGAATTCCCGGCTAGCAGCTTCCCTGTGGCCGGGAAGTGCAAACGTACACGTTTTCGGCCGAAAACGCGTTTTCCGGCGAAAACGCACACCACGGCTCTTTCTGAGAAAAAGCAAGCACGGAGGACGAGAATCGCTTTTGCCCTGCGTAGTGTTCCGGGCAGCGGGTAGAACCAGGCAGAGAATTCCCGGCTAGCAGCTTCCCTGTGGCCGGGAAGTGCAAACGTACACGTTTTCGGCCGAAAACGCGTTTTCCGGCGAAAACGCACACCACGGCTCTTTCTGAGAAAAAGCAAGCACGGAGGACGAGAATCGCTTTTGCCCTCCGTAGCGTTCCGGGCAGCGGGTAGAACCAGGCAGAGAATTCCCGGCTAGCAGCTTCCCTGTGGCCGGGAAGTGCAAACATACACGTTTTCGGCCGAAAACACGTTTTCCGTCGAAAACGCACACCACGGCTCTTTCTGAGAAAAAGCAAGCACGGAGGACGAGAATCGCTTTTGCCCTGCGTAGCGTTCCGGGCAGCGGGTAGAACCAGGCAGAGAATTCCCGGCTAGCAGCTTGCCTGTGGCGGGGAAGTGCAAACGTACACGTTTTCGGCAGAAAACGCGTTTTCTGGCGAAAACGCACACCACGGCACTTTCTGAGAAAAAGCAAGCACGGAGGACGAGAATCGCTTTTGCCCTGCGTAGCGTTCCGGGCAGCGGGTAGAACCAGGCAGAGAATTCCCGGCTAGCAGCTTCCCTGTGGCCGGGAAGTGCAAACGTACACGTTTTCGGCCGAAAACCTGTTTTCCGGCGAAAAAGCACACCACGGCTCTTTCTGAGAAAAAGCAAGCACGGAGGACGAGAATCGCTTTTGCCCTGCGTAGCGTTCCGGGCAGCGGGTAGAACCAGGCAGAGAATTCCCGGCTAGCAGCTTCCCTGTGGCGGGGAAGTGCAAACGTACACGTATTCGGCCGAAAACGCGTTTTCTGGCGAAAACGCACACCACGGCTCTTTCTGAGAAAAAGCAAGCACGGAGGACGAGAATCGCTTTTGCCCTGCGTAGTGTTCCGGGCAGCGGGTAGAACCAGGCAGAGAATTCCCGGCTAGCAGCTTCCCTGTGGCCGGGAAGTGCAAACGTACACGTTTTCGCCGAAAACGCGTTTTCCGGCGAAAACGCACACCACGGCTCTTTCTGAGAAAAAGCAAGCACGGAGGACGAGAATCGCTTTTGCCCTGCGTAGCGTTCCGGGCAGCGGGTAGAACCAGGCAGAGAATTCCCGGCTAGCAGATTCCCTGTGGCCGGAAGTGCAAACGTACACGTTTTCGGCCGAAAACGCGTTTTCCGGCGAAAACGCACACCACGGCTCTTTCTGAGAAAAAGCAAGCACGGAGGACGAGAATCGCTTTTGCCCTGCGTAGCGTTCCGGGCAGCGGGTAGAAATAGGCAGAGAATTCCCGGCTAGCAGCTTCCCTGTGGCGGGGAAGTGCAAACGTACACGTTTTCGGCCGAAAACGCGTTTTCCGGCGAAAACGCACACCACGGCTCTTTCTGAGAAAAAGCAAGCACGGAGGACGAGAATCGCTTTTGCCCTGCGTAGTGTTCCGGGCAGCGGGTAGAACCAGGCAGAGAATTCCCGGCTAGCAGCTTCCCTGTGGCCGGGAAGTGCAAACGTACACGTTTTCGCCGAAAACGCGTTTTCCGGCGAAAACGCACACCACGGCTCTTTCTGAGAAAAAGCAAGCACGGAGGACGAGAATCGCTTTTGCCCTGCGTAGCGTCCCGGGCAGCGGGTAGAACCAGGCAGAGAATTCCCGGCTAGCAGCTTCCCTGTGGCGGGGAAGTGCAAACGTACACGTTTTCGGCCGAAAACGCGTTTTCTGGCGAAAACGCACACCACGGCACTTTCTGAGAAAAAGCAAGCACGGAGGACGAGAATCGCTTTTGCCCTGCGTATCGTTCCGGGCAGCGGGTAGAACCAGGCAGAGAATTCCCGGCTAGCAGCTTCCCTGTGGCGGGGAAGTGCAAACGTACACGTATTCGGCCGAAAACGCGTTTTCTGGCGAAAACGCACACCACGGCTCTTTCTGAGAAAAAGCAAGCACGGAGGACGAGAATCGCTTTTGCCCTGCGTAGTGTTCCGGGCAGCGGGTAGAACCAGGCAGAGAATTCCCGGCTAGCAGCTTCCCTGTGGCGGGGAAGTGCAAACGTACACGTTTTCGCCGAAAACGCGTTTTCCGGCGAAAACGCACACCACGGCTCTTTCTGAGAAAAAGCAAGCACGGAGGACGAGAATCGCTTTTGCCCTGCGTAGCGTTCCGGGCAGCGGGTAGAACCAGGCAGAGAATTCCCGGCTAGCAGCTTCCCTGTGGCCGGGAAGTGCAAACGTACACGTTTTCGGCCGAAAACGCGTTTTCCGGCGAAAACGCACACCACGGCTCTTTCTGAGAAAAAGCAAGCACGGAGGACGAGAATCGCTTTTGCCCTGCGTAGTGTTCCGGGCAGCGGGTAGAACCAGGCAGAGAATTCCCGGCTAGCAGCTTCCCTGTGGCCGGGAAGTGCAAACGTACACGTTTTCGGCCGAAAACGCGTTTTCCGGCGAAAACGCACACCACGGCTCTTTCTGAGAAAAAGCAAGCACGGAGGACGAGAATCGCTTTTGCCCTGCGTAGCGTTCCGGGCAGCGGGTAGAACCAGGCAGAGAATTCCCGGCTAGCAGCTTCCCTGTGGCGGGGAAGTGCAAACGTACACGTTTTCGGCAGAAAACGCGTTTTCTGGCGAAAACGCACACCACGGCACTTTCTGAGAAAAAGCAAGCAAGGAGGACGAGAATCGCTTTTGCCCTGCGTAGCGTTCCGGGCAGCGGGTAGAACCAGGCAGAGAATTCCCGGCTAGCAGCTTCCCTGTGGCCGGGAAGTGCAAACGTACACGTTTTCGGCCGAAAACCTGTTTTCCGGCGAAAAAGCACACCACGGCTCTTTCTGAGAAAAAGCAAGCACGGAGGACGAGAATCGCTTTTGCCCTGCGTAGCGTTCCGGGCAGCGGGTAGAACCAGGCAGAGAATTCCCGGCTAGCAGCTTCCCTGTGGCGGGGAAGTGCAAACGTACACGTATTCGGCCGAAAACGCGTTTTCAGGCGAAAACGCACACCACGGCTCTTTCTGAGAAAAAGCAAGCACGGAGGACGAGAATCGCTTTTGCCCTGCGTAGTGTTCCGGGCAGCGGGTAGAACCAGGCAGAGAATTCCCGGCTAGCAGCTTCCCTGTGGCCGGGAAGTGCAAACGTACACGTTTTCGCCGAAAACGCGTTTTCCGGCGAAAACGCACACCACGGCTCTTTCTGAGAAAAAGCAAGCACGGAGGACGAGAATCGCTTTTGCCCTGCGTAGCGTTCCGGGCAGCGGGTAGAACCAGGCAGAGAATTCCCGGCTAGCAGCTTCCCTGTGGCCGGGAAGTGCAAACGTACACGTTTTCGGCCGAAAACGCGTTTTCCGGCGAAAACGCACACCACGGCTCTTTCTGAGAAAAAGCAAGCACGGAGGACGAGAATCGCTTTTGCCCTGCGTAGCGTTCTGAGCAGCGGGTAGAAATAGGCAGCGAATTGCCGGCTAGCAGCTTCCCTGTCGCCGGGAAGTGCAAACGTACACGTTTTCGGCCGAAAACGCGTTTTCAGGCGAAAACGCACACCACGGCTCTTTCTGAGAAAAAGCAAGCACGGAGGACGAGAATCGCTTTTGCCCTGCGTAGTGTTCCGGGCAGCGGGTAGAACCAGGCAGAGAATTCCCGGCTAGCAGCTTCCCTGTGGCCGGGAAGTGCAAACGTACACGTTTTCGCCGAAAACGCGTTTTCCGGCGAAAACGCACACCATGGCTCTTTCTGAGAAAAAGCAAGCACGGAGGACGAGAATCGCTTTTGCCCTGCGTAGTGTTCCGGGCAGCGGGTAGAACCAGGCAGAGAATTCCCGGCTAGCAGCTTCCCTGTGGCCGGGAAGTGCAAACGTACACGTTTTCGCCGAAAACGCGTTTTCCGGCGAAAACGCACACCACGGCTCTTTCTGAGAAAAAGCAAGCACGGAGGACGAGAATCGCTTTTGCCCTGCGTAGCGTTCCGGGCAGCGGGTAGAACCAGGCAGAGAATTCCCGGCTAGCAGCTTCCCTGTGGCCGGGAAGTGCAAACATACACGTTTTCGGCCGAAAACACGTTTTCCGGCGAAAACGCACACCACGGCTCTTTCTGAGAAAAAGCAAGCACGGAGGACGAGAATCGCTTTTGCCCTGCGTAGCGTTCCGGGCAGCGGGTAGAACCAGGCAGAGAATTCCCGGCTAGCAGCTTGCCTGTGGCGGGGAAGTGCAAACGTACACGTTTTCGGCAGAAAACGCGTTTTCTGGCGAAAACGCACACCACGGCACTTTCTGAGAAAAAGCAAGCACGGAGGACGAGAATCGCTTTTGCCCTGCGTAGCGTTCCGGGCAGCGGGTAGAACCAGGCAGAGAATTCCCGGCTAGCAGCTTCCCTGTGGCCGGGAAGTGCAAACGTACACGTTTTCGGCCGAAAACCTGTTTTCCGGCGAAAAAGCACACCACGGCTCTTTCTGAGAAAAAGCAAGCACGGAGGACGAGAATCGCTTTTGCCCTGCGTAGCGTTCCGGGCAGCGGGTAGAACCAGGCAGAGAATTCCCGGCTAGCAGCTTCCCTGTGGCCGGGAAGTGCAAACGTACACGTTTTCGGCCGAAAACGCGTTTTCCGGCGAAAACGCACACCACGGCTCTTTCTGAGAAAAAGCAAGGACGGAGGACGAGAATCGCTTTTGCCCTGCGTAGTGTTCCGGGCAGCGGGTAGAACCAGGCAGAAAATTCCCGGCTAGCAGCTTCCCTGTGGCCGGGAAGTGCAAACGTACACGTTTTCGGCCGAAAACGCGTTTTCCGGCGAAAACGCACACCACGGCTCTTTCTGAGAAAAAGCAAGCACGGAGGACGAGAATCGCTTTTGCCCTGCGTAGCGTTCCGGGCAGCGGGTAGAACCAGGCAGAGAATTCCCGGCTAGCAGCTTCCCTGTGGCCGGGAAGTGCAAACGTACACGTTTTCGGCCGAAAACGCGTTTTCCGGCGAAAACGCACACCACGGCTCTTTCTGAGAAAAAGCAAGCACGGAGGACGAGAATCGCTTTTGCCCTGCGTAGCGTTATGAGCAGCGGGTAGAAATAGGCAGCGAATTGCCGGCTAGCAGCTTCCCTGTGGCGGGGAAGTGCAAACGTACTCTTTTTCGGCCGAAAACGCGTTTTCCGGCGAAAACGCACACCACGGCTCTTTCTGAGAAAAAGCAAGCACGGAGGACGAGAATCGCTTTTGCCCTGCGTAGTGTTCCGGGCAGCGGGTAGAACCAGGCAGAGAATTCCCGGCTAGCAGCTTCCCTGTGGCCGGGAAGTGCAAACGTACACGTTTTCGCCGAAAACGCGTTTTCCGGCGAAAACGCACACCACGGCTCTTTCTGAGAAAAAGCAAGCACGGAGGACGAGAATCGCTTTTGCCCTGCGTAGCGTCCCGGGCAGCGGGTAGAACCAGGCAGAGAATTCCCGGCTAGCAGCTTCCCTGTGGCGGGGAAGTGCAAACGTACACGTTTTCGGCCGAAAACGCGTTTTCTGGCGAAAACGCACACCACGGCACTTTCTGAGAAAAAGCAAGCACGGAGGACGAGAATCGCTTTTGCCCTGCGTAGCGTTCCGGGCAGCGGGTAGAACCAGGCAGAGAATTCCCGGCTAGCAGCTTCCCTGTGGCGGGGAAGTGCAAACGTACACGTATTCGGCCGAAAACGCATTTTCTGGCGAAAACGCACACCACGGCTCTTTCTGAGAAAAAGCAAGCACGGAGGACGAGAATCGCTTTTGCCCTGCGTAGTGTTCCGGGCAGCGGGTAGAACCAGGCAGAGAATTCCCGGCTAGCAGCTTCCCTGTGGCGGGGAAGTGCAAACGTACACGTTTTCGCCGAAAACGCGTTTTCCGGCGAAAACGCACACCACGGCTCTTTCTGAGAAAAAGCAAGCACGGAGGACGAGAATCGCTTTTGCCCTGCGTAGCGTTCCGGGCAGCGGGTAGAACCAGGCAGAGAATTCCCGGCTAGCAGCTTCCCTGTGGCCGGGAAGTGCAAACGTACACGTTTTCGCCGAAAACGCGTTTTCCGGCGAAAACGCACACCACGGCTCTTTCTGAGAAAAAGCAAGCACGGAGGACGAGAATCGCTTTTGCCCTGCGTAGCGTCCCGGGCAGCGGGTAGAACCAGGCAGAGAATTCCCGGCTAGCAGCTTCCCTGTGGCGGGGAAGTGCAAACGTACACGTTTTCGGCCGAAAACGCGTTTTCTGGCGAAAACGCACACCACGGCACTTTCTGAGAAAAAGCAAGCACGGAGGACGAGAATCGCTTTTGCCCTGCGTATCGTTCCGGGCAGCGGGTAGAACCAGGCAGAGAATTCCCGGCTAGCAGCTTCCCTGTGGCGGGGAAGTGCAAACGTACACGTATTCGGCCGAAAACGCGTTTTCTGGCGAAAACGCACACCACGGCTCTTTCTGAGAAAAAGCAAGCACGGAGGACGAGAATCGCTTTTGCCCTGCGTAGTGTTCCGGGCAGCGGGTAGAACCAGGCAGAGAATTCCCGGCTAGCAGCTTCCCTGTGGCGGGGAAGTGCAAACGTACACGTTTTCGCCGAAAACGCGTTTTCCGGCGAAAACGCACACCACGGCTCTTTCTGAGAAAAAGCAAGCACGGAGGACGAGAATCGCTTTTGCCCTGCGTAGCGTTCCGGGCAGCGGGTAGAACCAGGCAGAGAATTCCCGGCTAGCAGCTTCCCTGTGGCCGGGAAGTGCAAACGTACACGTTTTCGGCCGAAAACGCGTTTTCCGGCGAAAACGCACACCACGGCTCTTTCTGAGAAAAAGCAAGCACGGAGGACGAGAATCGCTTTTGCCCTGCGTAGTGTTCCGGGCAGCGGGTAGAACCAGGCAGAGAATTCCCGGCTAGCAGCTTCCCTGTGGCCGGGAAGTGCAAACGTACACGTTTTCGGCCGAAAACGCGTTTTCCGGCGAAAACGCACACCACGGCTCTTTCTGAGAAAAAGCAAGCACGGAGGACGAGAATCGCTTTTGCCCTCCGTAGCGTTCCGGGCAGCGGGTAGAACCAGGCAGAGAATTCCCGGCTAGCAGCTTCCCTGTGGCCGGGAAGTGCAAACATACACGTTTTCGGCCGAAAACACGTTTTCCGTCGAAAACGCACACCACGGCTCTTTCTGAGAAAAAGCAAGCACGGAGGACGAGAATCGCTTTTGCCCTGCGTAGCGTTCCGGGCAGCGGGTAGAACCAGGCAGAGAATTCCCGGCTAGCAGCCTGCCTGTGGCGGGGAAGTGCAAACGTACACGTTTTCGGCAGAAAACGCGTTTTCTGGCGAAAACGCACACCACGGCACTTTCTGAGAAAAAGCAAGCACGGAGGACGAGAATCGCTTTTGCCCTGCGTAGCGTTCCGGGCAGCGGGTAGAACCAGGCAGAGAATTCCCGGCTAGCAGCTTCCCTGTGGCCGGGAAGTGCAAACGTACACGTTTTCGGCCGAAAACCTGTTTTCCGGCGAAAAAGCACACCACGGCTCTTTCTGAGAAAAAGCAAGCACGGAGGACGAGAATCGCTTTTGCCCTGCGTAGCGTTCCGGGCAGCGGGTAGAACCAGGCAGAGAATTCCCGGCTAGCAGCTTCCCTGTGGCGGGGAAGTGCAAACGTACACGTATTCGGCCGAAAACGCGTTTTCTGGCGAAAACGCACACCACGGCTCTTTCTGAGAAAAAGCAAGCACGGAGGACGAGAATCGCTTTTGCCCTGCGTAGTGTTCCGGGCAGCGGGTAGAACCAGGCAGAGAATTCCCGGCTAGCAGCTTCCCTGTGGCCGGGAAGTGCAAACGTACACGTTTTCGCCGAAAACGCGTTTTCCGGCGAAAACGCACACCACGGCTCTTTCTGAGAAAAAGCAAGCACGGAGGACGAGAATCGCTTTTGCCCTGCGTAGCGTTCCGGGCAGCGGGTAGAACCAGGCAGAGAATTCCCGGCTAGCAGATTCCCTGTGGCCGGAAGTGCAAACGTACACGTTTTCGGCCGAAAACGCGTTTTCTGGCGAAAACGCACACCACGGCTCTTTCTGAGAAAAAGCAAGCACGGAGGACGAGAATCGCTTTTGCCCTGCGTAGCGTTCCGGGCAGCGGGTAGAACCAGGCAGAGAATTCCCGGCTAGCAGCTTCCCTGTGGCGGGGAAGTGCAAACGTACACGTTTTCGGCCGAAAACGCGTTTTCCGGCGAAAACGCACACCACGGCTCTTTCTGAGAAAAAGCAAGCACGGAGGACGAGAATCGCTTTTGCCCTGCGTAGTGTTCCGGGCAGCGGGTAGAACCAGGCAGAGAATTCCCGGCTAGCAGCTTCCCTGTGGCCGGGAAGTGCAAACGTACACGTTTTCGCCGAAAACGCGTTTTCCGGCGAAAACGCACACCACGGCTCTTTCTGAGAAAAAGCAAGCACGGAGGACGAGAATCGCTTTTGCCCTGCGTAGCGTCCCGGGCAGCGGGTAGAACCAGGCAGAGAATTCCCGGCTAGCAGCTTCCCTGTGGCGGGGAAGTGCAAACGTACACGTTTTCGGCCGAAAACGCGTTTTCTGGCGAAAACGCACACCACGGCACTTTCTGAGAAAAAGCAAGCACGGAGGACGAGAATCGCTTTTGCCCTGCGTATCGTTCCGGGCAGCGGGTAGAACCAGGCAGAGAATTCCCGGCTAGCAGCTTCCCTGTGGCGGGGAAGTGCAAACGTACACGTATTCGGCCGAAAACGCGTTTTCTGGCGAAAACGCACACCACGGCTCTTTCTGAGAAAAAGCAAGCACGGAGGACGAGAATCGCTTTTGCCCTGCGTAGTGTTCCGGGCAGCGGGTAGAACCAGGCAGAGAATTCCCGGCTAGCAGCTTCCCTGTGGCGGGGAAGTGCAAACGTACACGTTTTCGCCGAAAACGCGTTTTCCGGCGAAAACGCACACCACGGCTCTTTCTGAGAAAAAGCAAGCACGGAGGACGAGAATCGCTTTTGCCCTGCGTAGCGTTCCGGGCAGCGGGTAGAACCAGGCAGAGAATTCCCGGCTAGCAGCTTCCCTGTGGCCGGGAAGTGCAAACGTACACGTTTTCGGCCGAAAACGCGTTTTCCGGCGAAAACGCACACCACGGCTCTTTCTGAGAAAAAGCAAGCACGGAGGACGAGAATCGCTTTTGCCCTGCGTAGTGTTCCGGGCAGCGGGTAGAACCAGGCAGAGAATTCCCGGCTAGCAGCTTCCCTGTGGCCGGGAAGTGCAAACGTACACGTTTTCGGCCGAAAACGCGTTTTCCGGCGAAAACGCACACCACGGCTCTTTCTGAGAAAAAGCAAGCACGGAGGACGAGAATCGCTTTTGCCCTGCGTAGCGTTCCGGGCAGCGGGTAGAACCAGGCAGAGAATTCCCGGCTAGCAGCTTCCCTGTGGCCGGGAAGTGCAAACATACACGTTTTCGGCCGAAAACACGTTTTCCGTCGAAAACGCACACCACGGCTCTTTCTGAGAAAAATACACGTTTTCGGCCGAAAACACGTTTTCCGTCGAAAACGCACACCACGGCTCTTTCTGAGAAAAAGCAAGCACGGAGGACGAGAATCGCTTTTGCCCTGCGTAGCGTTCCGGGCAGCGGGTAGAACCAGGCAGAGAATTCCCGGCTAGCAGCTTCCCTGTGGCGGGGAAGTGCAAACGTACACGTTTTCGGCAGAAAACGCGTTTTCTGGCGAAAACGCACACCACGGCACTTTCTGAGAAAAAGCAAGCAAGGAGGACGAGAATCGCTTTTGCCCTGCGTAGCGTTCCGGGCAGCGGGTAGAACCAGGCAGAGAATTCCCGGCTAGCAGCTTCCCTGTGGCCGGGAAGTGCAAACGTACACGTTTTCGGCCGAAAACCTGTTTTCCGGCGAAAAAGCACACCACGGCTCTTTCTGAGAAAAAGCAAGCACGGAGGACGAGAATCGCTTTTGCCCTGCGTAGCGTTCCGGGCAGCGGGTAGAACCAGGCAGAGAATTCCCGTCTAGCAGCTTCCCTGTGGCGGGGAAGTGCAAACGTACACGTATTCGGCCGAAAACGCGTTTTCAGGCGAAAACGCACACCACGGCTCTTTCTGAGAAAAAGCAAGCACGGAGGACGAGAATCGCTTTTGCCCTGCGTAGTGTTCCGGGCAGCGGGTAGAACCAGGCAGAGAATTCCCGGCTAGCAGCTTCCCTGTGGCCGGGAAGTGCAAACGTACACGTTTTCGCCGAAAACGCGTTTTCCGGCGAAAACGCACACCACGGCTCTTTCTGAGAAAAAGCAAGCACGGAGGACGAGAATCGCTTTTGCCCTGCGTAGCGTTCCGGGCAGCGGGTAGAACCAGGCAGAGAATTCCCGGCTAGCAGCTTCCCTGTGGCCGGGAAGTGCAAACGTACACGTTTTCGGCCGAAAACGCGTTTTCCGGCGAAAACGCACACCACGGCACTTTCTGAAAAAAGCAAGCACGGAGGACGAGAATCGCTTTTGCCCTGCGTAGTGTTCCGGGCAGCGGGTAGAACCAGGCAGAGAATTCCCGGCTAGCAGCTTCCCTGTGGCCGGGAAGTGCAAACGTACACGTTTTCGGCCGAAAACGCGTTTTCCGGCGAAAACGCACACCACGGCTCTTTCTGAGAAAAAGCAAGCACGGAGGACGAGAATCGCTTTTGCCCTGCGTAGCGTTCTGAGCAGCGGGTAGAAATAGGCAGCGAATTGCCGGCTAGCAGCTTCCCTGTCGCCGGGAAGTGCAAACGTACACGTTTTCGGCCGAAAACGCGTTTTCAGGCGAAAACGCACACCACGGCTCTTTCTGAGAAAAAGCAAGCACGGAGGACGAGAATCGCTTTTGCCCTGCGTAGTGTTCCGGGCAGCGGGTAGAACCAGGCAGAGAATTCCCGGCTAGCAGCTTCCCTGTGGCCGGGAAGTGCAAACGTACACGTTTTCGCCGAAAACGCGTTTTCCGGCGAAAACGCACACCATGGCTCTTTCTGAGAAAAAGCAAGCACGGAGGACGAGAATCGCTTTTGCCCTGCGTAGTGTTCCGGGCAGCGGGTAGAACCAGGCAGAGAATTACCGGCTAGCAGCTTCCCTGTGGCCGGGAAGTGCAAACGTACACGTTTTCGCCGAAAACGCGTTTTCCGGCGAAAACGCACACCACGGCTCTTTCTGAGAAAAAGCAAGCACGGAGGACGAGAATCGCTTTTGCCCTGCGTAGCGTTCCGGGCAGCGGGTAGAACCAGGCAGAGAATTCCCGGCTAGCAGCTTCCCTGTGGCCGGGAAGTGCAAACATACACGTTTTCGGCCGAAAACACGTTTTCCGGCGAAAACGCACACCAAGGCTCTTTCTGAGAAAAAGCAAGCACGGAGGACGAGAATCGCTTTTGCCCTGCGTAGCGTTCCGGGCAGCGGGTAGAACCAGGCAGAGAATTCCCGGCTAGCAGCTTGCCTGTGGCGGGGAAGTGCAAACGTACACGTTTTCGGCAGAAAACGCGTTTTCTGGCGAAAACGCACACCACGGCACTTTCTGAGAAAAAGCAAGCACGGAGGACGAGAATCGCTTTTGCCCTGCGTAGCGTTCCGGGCAGCGGGTAGAACCAGGCAGAGAATTCCCGGCTAGCAGCTTCCCTGTGGCCGGGAAGTGCAAACGTACACGTTTTCGGCCGAAAACCTGTTTTCCGGCGAAAAAGCACACCACGGCTCTTTCTGAGAAAAAGCAAGCACGGAGGACGAGAATCGCTTTTGCCCTGCGTAGCGTTCCGGGCAGCGGGTAGAACCAGGCAGAGAATTCCCGGCTAGCAGCTTCCCTGTGGCCGGGAAGTGCAAACGTACACGTTTTCGGCCGAAAACGCGTTTTGCCCTGCGTAGTGTTCCGGGCAGCGGGTAGAACCAGGCAGAAAATTCCCGGCTAGCAGCTTCCCTGTGGCCGGGAAGTGCAAACGTACACGTTTTCGGCCGAAAACGCGTTTTCCGGCGAAAACGCACACCACGGCTCTTTCTGAGAAAAAGCAAGCACGGAGGACGAGAATCGCTTTTGCCCTGCGTAGCGTTCCGGGCAGCGGGTAGAACCAGGCAGAGAATTCCCGGCTAGCAGCTTCCCTGTGGCCGGGAAGTGCAAACGTACACGTTTTCGGCCGAAAACGCGTTTTCCGGCGAAAACGCACACCACGGCTCTTTCTGAGAAAAAGCAAGCACGGAGGACGAGAATCGCTTTTGCCCTGCGTAGCGTTATGAGCAGCGGGTAGAAATAGGCAGCGAATTGCCGGCTAGCAGCTTCCCTGTGGCGGGGAAGTGCAAACGTACTCTTTTTCGGCCGAAAACGCGTTTTCCGGCGAAAACGCACACCACGGCTCTTTCTGAGAAAAAGCAAGCACGGAGGACGAGAATCGCTTTTGCCCTGCGTAGCGTTCCGGGCAGCGGGTAGAACCAGGCAGAGAATTCCCGGCTAGCAGCTTCCCTGTGGCCGGGAAGTGCAAACGTACACGTTTTCGCGGAAAACGCGTTTTCCGGCGAAAACGCACACCACGGCTCTTTCTGAGAAAAAGCAAGCACGGAGGACGAGAATCGCTTTTGCCCTGCGTAGCGTTCCGGGCAGCGGGTAGAACCAGGCAGAGAATTCCCGGCTAGCAGCTTCCCTGTGGCCGGGAAGTGCAAACGTACACGTTTTCGGCCGAAAACGCGTTTTCCGGCGAAAACGCACACCACGGCTCTTTCTGAGAAAAAGCAAGCACGGAGGACGAGAATCGCTTTTGCCCTGCGTAGCGTTATGAGCAGCGGGTAGAAATAGGCAGCGAATTGCCGGCTAGCAGCTTCCCTGTGGCGGGGAAGTGCAAACGTACTCTTTTTCGGCCGAAAACGCGTTTTCCGGCGAAAACGCACACCACGGCTCTTTCTGAGAAAAAGCAAGCACGGAGGACGAGAATCGCTTTTGCCCTGCGTAGCGTTCCGGGCAGCGGGTAGAACCAGGCAGAGAATTCCCGGCTAGCAGCTTCCCTGTGGCCGGGAAGTGCAAACGTACACGTTTTCGCGGAAAACGCGTTTTCCGGCGAAAACGCACACCACGGCTCTTTCTGAGAAAAAGCAAGCACGGAGGACGAGAATCGCTTTTGCCCTGCGTAGCGTTCCGGGCAGCGGGTAGAACCAGGCAGAGAATTCCCGGCTAGCAGCTTCCCTGTGGCCGGGAAGTGAAAACGTACACGTATTCGGCCGAAAACTCGTTTTCTAGCGAAAACGCACACCACGGCTCTTTCTGAGAAAAAGCAAGCACGGAGGACGAGAATCGCTTTTGCCCTGCGTAGCGTTCCGGGCAGCGGGTAGAACCAGGCAGAGAATTCCCGGCTAGCAGCTTCCCTGTGGCCGGGAAGTGCAAACGTACACGTATTCGGCAGAAAACTCGTTTTCTGGCGAAAACGCACACCACGGTTCTTTCTGAGAAAAAGCAAGCACGGAGGACGAGAATCGCTTTTGCCCTGCGTAGTGTTCCGGGCAGCGGGTAGAACCAGGCAGAGAATTCCCGGCTAGCAGCTTCCCTGTGGCCGGGAAGTGCAAACGTACACGTTTTCGCCGAAAACGCGTTTTCCGGCGAAAAACGCACACCACGGCTCTTTCTGAGAAAAAGCAAGGACGGAGGACGAGAATCGCTTTTGCCCTGCGTAGTGTTCCGGGCAGCGGGTAGAACCAGGCAGAAAATTCCCGGCTAGCAGCTTCCCTGTGGCCGGGAAGTGCAAACGTACACGTTTTCGGCCGAAAACGCGTTTTCCGGCGAAAACGCACACCACGGCTCTTTCTGAGAAAAAGCAAGCACGGAGGACGAGAATCGCTTTTGCCCTGCGTAGCGTTCCGGGCAGCGGGTAGAACCAGGCAGAGAATTCCCGGCTAGCAGCTTCCCTGTGGCCGGGAAGTGCAAACGTACACGTTTTCGGCCGAAAACGCGTTTTCCGGCGAAAACGCACACCACGGCTCTTTCTGAGAAAAAGCAAGCACGGAGGACGAGAATCGCTTTTGCCCTGCGTAGCGTTATGAGCAGCGGGTAGAAATAGGCAGCGAATTGCCGGCTAGCAGCTTCCCTGTGGCGGGGAAGTGCAAACGTACTCTTTTTCGGCCGAAAACGCGTTTTCCGGCGAAAACGCACACCACGGCTCTTTCTGAGAAAAAGCAAGCACGGAGGACGAGAATCGCTTTTGCCCTGCGTAGCGTTCCGGGCAGCGGGTAGAACCAGGCAGAGAATTCCCGGCTAGCAGCTTCCCTGTGGCCGGGAAGTGCAAACGTACACGTTTTCGCGGAAAACGCGTTTTCCGGCGAAAACGCACACCACGGCTCTTTCTGAGAAAAAGCAAGCACGGAGGACGAGAATCGCTTTTGCCCTGCGTAGCGTTCCGGGCAGCGGGTAGAACCAGGCAGAGAATTCCCGGCTAGCAGCTTCCCTGTGGCGGGGAAGTGCAAACGTACACGGTTTCGGCAGAAAACGCGTTTTCTGGCGAAAACGCACACCACGGCTCTTTCTGAGAAAAAGCAAGCACGGAGGACGAGAATCGCTTTTGCCCTGCGTAGCGTTCCGGGCAGCGGGTAGAACCAGGCAGAGAATTCCCGGCTAGCAGCTTCCCTGTGGCCGGGAAGTGCAAACGTACACGTATTCGGCCGAAAACTCGTTTTCTGGCGAAAACGCACACCACGGCTCTTTCTGAGAAAAAGCAAGCACGGAGGACGAGAATCGATTTTGCCCTGCGTAGCGTTCCGGGCAGCGGGTAGAACCAGGCAGAGAATTCCCGGCTAGCAGCTTCCCTGTGGCCGGGAAGTGCAAACGTACACGTATTCGGCAGAAAACTCGTTTTCTGGCGAAAACGCACACCACGGTTCTTTCTGAGAAAAAGCAAGCACGGAGGACGAGAATCGCTTTTGCCCTGCGTAGTGTTCCGGGCAGCGGGTAGAACCAGGCAGAGAATTCCCGGCTAGCAGCTTCCCTGTGGCCGGGAATTGCAAACGTACACGTTTTCGCCGAAAACGCGTTTTCCGGCGAAAAACGCACACCACGGCTCTTTCTGAGAAAAAGCAAGGACGGAGGACGAGAATCGCTTTTGCCCTGCGTAGCGTTCCGGGCAGCGGGTAGAACCAGGCAGAGAATTCCCGGCTAGCAGCTTCCCTGTGGCCGGGAAGTGCAAACGTACACGTTTTCGGCCGAAAACACGTTTTCCGGCGAAAACGCACACCACGGCTCTTTCTGAGAAAAAGCAAGCACGGAGGACGAGAATCGCTTTTGCCCTGCGTAGCGTTCCGGGCAGCGGGTAGAACCAGGCAGAGAATTCCCGGCTAGCAGCTTGCCTGTGGCGGGGAAGTGCAAACGTACACGTTTTCGGCAGAAAACGCGTTTACCGGCTAAAACGAACACCACGGCACTTTCTGAGAAAAAGCAAGCACGGAGGACGAGAATCGCTTTTGCCCTGCGTAGCGTTCCGGGCAGCGGGTAGAACCAGGCAGAGAATTCCCGGCTAGCAGCTTCCCTGTGGCCGGGAAGTGCAAACGTACACGTTTTCGGCCGAAAACGCGTTTTCCGGCGAAAACGCACACCACGGCTCTTTCTGAGAAAAAGCAAGCACGGAGGACGAGAATCGCTTTTGCCCTGCGTAGCGTTCCGGGCAGCGGGTAGAACCAGGCAGAGAATTCCCGGCTAGCAGCTTCCCTGTGGCGGGGAAGTGCAAACGTACACGTATTCGGCCGAAAACGCGTTTTCTGGCGAAAACGCACACCACGGCTCTTTCTGAGAAAAAGCAAGCACGGAGGACGAGAATCGCTTTTGCCCTGCGTAGCGTTCCGGGCAGCGGGTAGAACCAGGCAGCGAATTCCCGGCTAGCAGCTTCCCTGTGGCCGGGAAGTGCAAACGTACACGTTTTCGGCCGAAAACGCGTTTTCCGGCGAAAACGCACACCACGGCTCTTTCTGAGAAAAAGCAAGCACGGAGGACGAGAATCGCTTTTGCCCTGCGTAGCGTTCCGGGCAGCGGGTAGAACCAGGCAGAGAATTCCCGGCTAGCAGCTTCCCTGTGGCCGGGAAGTGCAAACGTACACGTTTTCGCCGAAAACGCGTTTTCCGGCGAAAACGCACACCACGGCTCTTTCTGAGAAAAAGCAAGCACGGAGGACGAGAATCGCTTTTGCCCTGCGTAGCGTTCTGAGCAGCGGGTAGAAATAGGCAGCGAATTGCCGGCTAGCAGCTTCCCTGTGGCCGGGAAGTGCAAACGTACACGTTTTCGGCCGAAAACGCGTTTTCCGGCGAAAACGCACACCACGGCTCTTTCTGAGAAAAAGCAAGCACGGAGGACGAGAATCGCTTTTGCCCTGCGTAGCGTTATGAGCAGCGGGTAGAAATAGGCAGCGAATTGCCGGCTAGCAGCTTCCCTGTGGCGGGGAAGTGCAAACGTACTCTTTTTCGGCCGAAAACGCGTTTTCCGGCGAAAACGCACACCACGGCTCTTTCTGAGAAAAAGCAAGCACGGAGGACGAGAATCGCTTTTGCCCTGCGTAGCGTTCCGGGCAGCGGGTAGAACCAGGCAGAGAATTCCCGGCTAGCAGCTTCCCTGTGGCCGGGAAGTGCAAACGTACACGTTTTCGCGGAAAACGCGTTTTCCGGCGAAAACGCACACCACGGCTCTTTCTGAGAAAAAGCAAGCACGGAGGACGAGAATCGCTTTTGCCCTGCGTAGCGTTCCGGGCAGCGGGTAGAACCAGGCAGAGAATTCCCGGCTAGCAGCTTCCCTGTGGCCGGGAAGTGCAAACGTACACGTTTTCGCCGAAAACGCGTTTTCCGGCGAAAACGCACACCACGGCTCTTTCTGAGAAAAAGCAAGCACGGAGGACGAGAATCGCTTTTTCCCTGCGTAGCGTCCCGGGCAGCGGGTAGAACCAGGCAGAGAATTCCCGGCTAGCAGCTTCCCTGTGGCGGGGAAGTGAAAACGTACACGTTTTCGGCAGAAAACGCGTTTACTGGCGAAAACGCACACCACGGCACTTTCTGAGAAAAAGCAAGCACGGAGGACGAGAATCGCTTTTGCCCTGCGTAGCGTTCCGGGCAGCGGGTAGAACCAGGCAGAGAATTCCCGGCTAGCAGCTTCCCTGTGGCGGGGAAGTGCAAACGTACACGTATTCGGCCGAAAACGCGTTTTCTGGCGAAAACGCACACCACGGCTCTTTCTGAGAAAAAGCAAGCACGGAGGACGAGAATCGCTTTTGCCCTGCGTAGCGTTCCGGGCAGCGGGTAGAACCAGGCAGAGAATTCCCGGCTAGCAGCTTCCCTGTGGCCGGGAAGTGCAAACGTACACGTTTTCGGCGAAAACGCGTTTTCCGGCGAAAACGCAGACCACGGCTCTTTCTGAGAAAAAGCAAGCACGGAGGACGAGAATCGCTTTTGCCCTGCGTAGCGTTCCGGGCAGCGGGTAGAACCAGGCAGAGAATTCCCGGCTAGCAGCTTCCCTGTGGCGGGGAAGTGCAAACGTACACGTTTTCGGCCGAAAACGCGTTTTCCGGCGAAAACGCACACCACGGCTCTTTCTGAGAAAAAGCAAGCACGGAGGACGAGAATCGCTTTTCCCTGCGTAGCGTTCTGAGCAGCGGGTAGAAATAGGCAGCGAATTGCCGGCTAGCAGCTTCCCTGTGGCCGGGAAGTGCAAACGTACACGTTTTCGGCCGAAAACGCGTTTTCAGGCGAAAACGCACACCACGGCTCTTTCTGAGAAAAAGCAAGCACGGAGGACGAGAATCGCTTTTGCCCTGCGTAGCGTTCCGGGCAGCGGGTAGAACCAGGCAGAGAATTCCCGGCTAGCAGCTTCCCTGTGGCCGGGAAGTGCAAACATACACGTTTTCGGCCGAAAACACGTTTTCCGGCGAAAACGCACACCACGGATCTTTCTGAGAAAAAGCAAGCACGGAGGACGAGAATCGCTTTTGCCCTGCGTAGCGTTCCGGGCAGCGGGTAGAACCAGGCAGAGAATTCCCGGCTAGCAGCTTGCCTGTGGCGGGGAAGTGCAAACGTACACGTTTTCGGCAGAAAACGCGTTTTCTGGCGAAAACGCACACCACGGCACTTTCTGAGAAAAAGCAAGCACGGAGGACGAGAATAGCTTTTGCCCTGCGTAGCGTTCCGGGCAGCGGGTAGAACCAGGCAGAGAATTCCCGGCTAGCAGCTTCCCTGTGGCGGGGAAGTGCAAACGTACACGTTTTCGGCCGAAAACGCGTTTTCCGGCGAAAACGCACACCACGGCTCTTTCTGAGAAAAAGCAAGCACGGAGGACGAGAATCGCTTTTGCCCTGCGTAGCGTTCCGGGCAGCGGGTAGAACCAGGCAGAGAATTCCCGGCTAGCAGCTTCCCTGTGGCCGGGAAGTGCAAACGTACACGTTTTCGCCGAAAACGCGTTTTCCGGCGAAAACGCACACCACGGCTCTTTCTGAGAAAAAGCAAGCACGGAGGACGAGAATCGCTTTTGCCCTGAGTAGCGTTCCGGGCAGCGGGTAGAACCAGGCAGAGAATTCCCGGCTAGCAGCTTCCCTGTGGCGGGGAAGTGCAAACGTACACGTTTTCGGCAGAAAACGCGTTTTCTGGCGAAAACGCACACCACGGCACTTTCTGAGAAAAAGCAAGCACGGAGGACGAGAATCGCTTTTGCCCTGCGTAGCGTTCCGGGCAGCGGGTAGAACCAGGCAGAGAATTCCCGGCTAGCAGCTTCCCTGTGGCCGGGAAGTGCAAACGTACACGTATTCGGCCGAAAACTCGTTTTCTGGCGAAAACGCACACCACGGCTCTTTCTGAGAAAAAGCAAGCACGGAGGACGAGAATCGCTTTTGCCCTGCGTAGCGTTCCGGGCAGCGGGTAGAACCAGGCAGAGAATTCCCGGCTAGCAGCTTCCCTGTGGCCGGGAAGTGCAAACGTACACGTATTCGGCAAAAAACTCGTTTTCTGTCGAAAACGCACACCACGGTTCTTTCTGAGAAAAAGCAAGCACGGAGGACGAGAATCGCTTTTGCCCTGCGTAGTGTTCCGGGCAGCGGGTAGAACCAGGCAGAGAATTCCCGGCTAGCAGCTTCCCTGTGGCCGGGAAGTGCAAACGTACACGTTTTCGCCGAAAACGCGTTTTCCGGCGAAAAACGCACACCACGGCTCTTTCTGAGAAAAAGCAAGGACGGAGGACGAGAATCGCTTTTGCCCTGCGTAGCGTTCCGGGCAGCGGGTAGAACCAGGCAGAGAATTCCCGGCTAGCAGCTTCCCTGTGGCCGGGAAGTGCAAACGTACACGTTTTCGGCCGAAAACACGTTTTCCGGCGAAAACGCACACCACGGCTCTTTCTGAGAAAAAGCAAGCACGGAGGACGAGAATCGCTTTTGCCCTGCGTAGCGTTCCGGGCAGCGGGTAGAACCAGGCAGAGAATTCCCTGCTAGCAGCTTGCCTGTGGCGGGGAAGTGCAAACGTACACGTTTTCGGCAGAAAACGCGTTTACCGGCGAAAACGCACACCACGGCTCTTTCTGAGAAAAAGCAAGCACGGAGGACGAGAATCGCTTTTGCCCTGCGTAGTGTTCCGGGCAGCGGGTAGAACCAGGCAGAGAATTCCCGGCTAGCAGCTTCCCTGTGGCCGGGAAGTGCAAACGTACACGTTTTCGGCCGAAAACGCGTTTTCCGGCGAAAACGCACACCACGGCTCTTTCTGAGAAAAAGCAAGCACGGAGGACGAGAATCGCTTTTGCCCTGCGTAGCGTTCCGGGCAGCGGGTAGAACCAGGCAGAGAATTCCCGGCTAGCAGCTTCCCTGTGGCCGGGAAGTGCAAACGTACACGTTTTCGGCCGAAAACGCGTTTTCCGGCGAAAACGCACACCACGGCTCTTTCTGAGAAAAAGCAAGCACGGAGGACGAGAATCGCTTTTGCCCTGCGTAGCGTTCCGGGCAGCGGGTAGAACCAGGCAGAGAATTCCCGGCTAGCAGCTTCCCTGTGGCCGGGAAGTGCAAACGTACACGTTTTCGGCCGAAAACGCGTTTTCCGGCGAAAACGCACACCACGGCTCTTTCTGAGAAAAAGCAAGCACGGAGGACGAGAATCGCTTTTGCCCTGCGTAGGGTTCTGAGCAGCGGGTAGAAATAGGCAGCGAATTGCCGGCTAGCAGCTTCCCTGTGGCCGGGAAGTGCAAACGTACACGTTTTCGGCCGAAAACGCGTTTTCCGGCGAAAACGCACACCACGGCTCTTTCTGAGAAAAAGCAAGCACGGAGGACGAGAATCGCTTTTGCCCTGCGTAGCGTTCCGGGCAGCGGGTAGAACCAGGCAGAGAATTCCCGGCTAGCAGCTTCCCTGTGGCCGGGAAGTGCAAACGTACACGTTTTCGCCGAAAACGCGTTTTCCGGCGAAAACGCACACCACGGCTCTTTCTGAGAAAAAGCAAGCACGGAGGACGAGAATCGCTTTTGCCCTGCGTAGCGTTCCGGGCAGCGGGTAGAACCAGGCAGAGAATTCCCGGCTAGCAGCTTCCCTGTGGCCGGGAAGTGCAAACGTACACGTTTTCGCCGAAAACGCGTTTTCCGGCGAAAACGCACACCACGGCTCTTTCTGAGAAAAAGCAAGCACGGAGGACGAGAATCGCTTTTGCCCTGCGTAGCGTTCCGGGCAGCGGGTAGAACCAGGCAGAGAATTCCCGGCTAGCAGCTTCCCTGTGGCCGGGAAGTGCAAACGTACACGTTTTCGGCCGAAAACGCGTTTTCTGGCGAAAAAGCACACCACGGCTCTTTCTGAGAAAAAGCAAGCACGGAGGACGAGAATCGCTTTTGCCCTGCGTAGCGTTCCGGGCAGCGGGTAGAACCAGGCAGAGAATTCCCGGCTAGCAGCTTCCCTGTGGCCGGGAAGTGCAAACGTACACGTTTTCGGCCGAAAACGCGTTTTCCGGCGAAAACGCACACCACGGCTCTTTCTGAGAAAAAGCAAGCACGGAGGACGAGAATCGCTTTTGCCCTGCGTAGTGTTCCGGGCAGCGGGTAGAACCAGGCAGAGAATTCCCGGCTAGCAGCTTCCCTGTGGCCGGGAAGTGCAAACGTACACGTTTTCGGCCGAAAACGCGTTTTCCGGCGAAAACGCACACCACGGCTCTTTCTGAGAAAAAGCAAGCACGGAGGACGAGAATCGCTTTTGCCCTGCGTAGCGTTCCGGGCAGCGGGTAGAACCACGCAGAGAATTCCCGGCTAGCAGCTTCCCTGTGGCGGGGAAGTGCAAACGTACACGTTTTCGGCCGAAAACGCGTTTTCCGGCGAAAACGCACACCACGGCTCTTTCTGAGAAAAAGCAAGCACGGAGGACGAGAATCGCTTTTGCCCTGCGTAGCGTTCTGAGCAGCGGGTAGAAATAGGCAGCGAATTGCCGGCTAGCAGCTTCCCTGTGGCGGGGAAGTGCAAACGTACACGTTTTCGGCCGAAAACGCGTTTTCCGGCGAAAACGCACACCACGGCTCTTTCTGAGAAAAAGCAAGCACGGAGGACGAGAATCGCTTTTGCCCTCCGTAGTGTTCCGGGCAGCGGGTAGAACCAGGCAGAGAATTCCCGGCTAGCAGCTTCCCTGTGGCCGGGAAGTGCAAACGTACACGTTTTCGGCCGAAAACGCGTTTTCCGGCGAAAACGCACACCACGGCTCTTTCTGAGAAAAAGCAAGCACGGAGGACGAGAATCGCTTTTGCCCTGCGTAGTGTTCCGGGCAGCGGGTAGAACCAGGCAGAGAATTCCCGGCTAGCAGCTTCCCTGTGGCCGGGAAGTGCAAACGTACACGTTTTCGGCCGAAAACGCGTTTTCCGGCGAAAACGCACACCACGGCTCTTTCTGAGAAAAAGCAAGCACGGAGGACGAGAATCGCTTTTGCCCTGCGTAGTGTTCCGGGCAGCGGGTAGAACCAGGCAGAGAATTCCCGGCTAGCAGCTTCCCTGTGGCCGGGAAGTGCAAACGTACACGTTTTCGCCGAAAACGCGTTTTCCGGCGAAAACGCACACCACGGCTCTTTCTGAGAAAAAGCAAGCACGGAGGACGAGAATCGCTTTTGCCCTGCGTAGCGTTCCGGGCAGCGGGTAGAACCAGGCAGAGAATTCCCGGCTAGCAGCTTCCCTGTGGCCGGGAAGTGCAAACGTACACGTTTTCGGCCGAAAACGCGTTTTCCGGCGAAAACGCACACCACGGCTCTTTCTGAGAAAAAGCAAGCACGGAGGACGAGAATCGCTTTTGCCCTGCGTAGCGTTCCGGGCAGCGGGTAGAACCAGGCAGAGAATTCCCGGCTAGCAGCTTCCCTGTGGCCGGGAAGTGCAAACGTACACGTTTTCGCCGAAAACGCGTTTTCCGGCGAAAACGCACACCACGGCTCTTTCTGAGAAAAAGCAAGCACGGAGGACGAGAATCGCTTTTGCCCTGCGTAGCGTTCCGGGCAGCGGGTAGAACCAGGCAGAGAATTCCCGGCTAGCAGCTTCCCTGTGGCCGGGAAGTGCAAACGTACACGTTTTCGGCCGAAAACGCGTTTTCCGGCGAAAACGCACACCACGGCTCTTTCTGAGAAAAAGCAAGCACGGAGGACGAGAATCGCTTTTGCCCTGCGTAGCGTTCCGGGCAGCGGGTAGAACCAGGCAGAGAATTCCCGGCTAGCAGCTTGCCTGTGGCGGGGAAGTGCAAACGTACACGTTTTCGGCCGAAAACGCGTTTTCTGGCGAAAACGCACACCACGGCACTTTCTGAGAAAAAGCAAGCACGGAGGACGAGAATCGCTTTTGCCCTGCGTAGCGTTCCGGGCAGCGGGTAGAACCAGGCAGAGAATTCCCGGCTAGCAGCTTCCCTGTGGCCGGGAAGTGCAAACGTACACGTATTCGGCCGAAAACGCGTTTTCCCGCGAAAACGCACACCACGGCTCTTTCTGAGAAAAAGCAAGCACGGAGGACGAGAATCGCTTTTGCCCTGCGTAGCGTTATGAGCAGCGGGTAGAAATAGGCAGCGAATTGCCGGCTAGCAGCTTCCCTGTGGCGGGGAAGTGCAAACGTACACTTTTTCGGCCGAAAACGCGTTTTCCGGCGAAAACGCACACCACGGCTCTTTCTGAGAAAAAGCAAGCACGGAGGACGAGAATCGCTTTTGCCCTCCGTAGTGTTCCGGGCAGCGGGTAGAACCAGGCAGAGAATTCCCGGCTAGCAGCTTCCCTGTGGCCGGGAAGTGCAAACGTACACGTTTTCGGCCGAAAACGCGTTTTCCGGCGAAAACGCACACCACGGCTCTTTCTGAGAAAAAGCAAGCACGGAGGACGAGAATCGCTTTTGCCCTGCGTAGTGTTCCGGGCAGCGGGTAGAACCAGGCAGAGAATTCCCGGCTAGCAGCTTCCCTGTGGCCGGGAAGTGCAAACGTACACGTTTTCGGCCGAAAACGCGTTTTCCGGCGAAAACGCACACCACGGCTCTTTCTGAGAAAAAGCAAGCACGGAGGACGAGAATCGCTTTTGCCCTGCGTAGCGTTCCGGGCAGCGGGTAGAACCAGGCAGAGAATTCCCGTCTAGCAGCTTCCCTGTGGCGGGGAAGTGCAAACGTACACGTTTTCGGCCGAAAACGCGTTTTCCGGCGAAAACGCACACCACGGCTCTTTCTGAGAAAAAGCAAGCACGGAGGACGAGAATCGCTTTTGCCCTGCGTAGCGTTCCGGGCAGCGGGTAGAACCAGGCAGAGAATTCCCGGCTAGCAGCTTCCCTGTGGCGGGGAAGTGCAAACGTACACGTTTTCGGCCTAAAACGCGTTTTCAGGCGAAAACGCACACCACGGCTCTTTCTGAGAAAAAGCAAGCACGGAGGACGAGAATCGCTTTTGCCCTGCGTAGTGTTCCGGGCAGCGGGTAGAACCAGGCAGAGAATTCCCGGCTAGCAGCTTCCCTGTGGCCGGGAAGTGCAAACGTACACGTTTTCGCCGAAAACGCGTTTTCCGGCGAAAACGCACACCACGGCTCTTTCTGAGAAAAAGCAAGCACGGAGGACGAGAATCGCTTTTGCCCTGCGTAGCGTTCCGGGCAGCGGGTAGAACCAGGCAGAGAATTCCCGGCTAGCAGCTTCCCTGTGGCCGGGAAGTGCAAACGTACACGTTTTCGGCCGAAAACGCGTTTTCCGGCGAAAACGCACACCACGGCTCTTTCTGAGAAAAAGCAAGCACGGAGGACGAGAATCGCTTTTGCCCTGCGTAGCGTTCCGGGCAGCGGGTAGAACCAGGCAGAGAATTCCCGGCTAGCAGCTTCCCTGTGGCCGGGAAGTGCAAACGTACACGTTTTCGCCGAAAACGCGTTTTCCGGCGAAAACGCACACCACGGCTCTTTCTGAGAAAAAGCAAGCACGGAGGACGAGAATCGCTTTTGCCCTGCGTAGCGTTCCGGGCAGCGGGTAGAACCAGGCAGAGAATTCCCGGCTAGCAGCTTCCCTGTGGCCGGGAAGTGCAAACGTACACGTTTTCGGCCGAAAACGCGTTTTCCGGCGAAAACGCACACCACGGCTCTTTCTGAGAAAAAGCAAGCACGGAGGACGAGAATCGCTTTTGCCCTGCGTAGCGTTCCGGGCAGCGGGTAGAACCAGGCAGAGAATTCCCGGCTAGCAGCTTGCCTGTGGCGGGGAAGTGCAAACGTACACGTTTTCGGCAGAAAACGCGTTTTCTGGCGAAAACGCACACCACGGCACTTTCTGAGAAAAAGCAAGCACGGAGGACGAGAATCGCTTTTGCCCTGCGTAGCGTTCCGGGCAGCGGGTAGAACCAGGCAGAGAATTCCCGGCTAGCAGCTTCCCTGTGGCCGGGAAGTGCAAACGTACACGTATTCGGCCGAAAACGCGTTTTCCCGCGAAAACGCACACCACGGCTCTTTCTGAGAAAAAGCAAGCACGGAGGACGAGAATCGCTTTTGCCCTGTGTAGCGTTATGAGCAGCGGGTAGAAATAGGCAGCGAATTGCCGGCTAGCAGCTTCCCTGTGGCGGGGAAGTGCAAACGTACACTTTTTCGGCCGAAAACGCGTTTTCCGGCGAAAACGCACACCACGGCTCTTTCTGAGAAAAAGCAAGCACGGAGGACGAGAATCGCTTTTGCCCTCCGTAGTGTTCCGGGCAGCGGGTAGAACCAGGCAGAGAATTCCCGGCTAGCAGCTTCCCTGTGGCCGGGAAGTGCAAACGTACACGTTTTCGGCCGAAAACGCGTTTTCCGGCGAAAACGCACACCACGGCTCTTTCTGAGAAAAAGCAAGCACGGAGGACGAGAATCGCTTTTGCCCTGCGTAGTGTTCCGGGCAGCGGGTAGAACCAGGCAGAGAATTCCCGGCTAGCAGCTTCCCTGTGGCCGGGAAGTGCAAACGTACACGTTTTCGGCCGAAAACGCGTTTTCCGGTGAAAACGCACACCACGGCTCTTTCTGAGAAAAAGCAAGCACGGAGGACGAGAATCGCTTTTGCCCTGCGTAGCGTTCCGGGCAGCGGGTAGAACCAGGCAGAGAATTCCCGGCTAGCAGCTTCCCTGTGGCCGGGAAGTGCAAACGTACACGTTTTCGGCGGAAAACGCGTTTTCCGGCGAAAACGCACACCACGGCTCTTTCTGAGAAAAAGCAAGCACGGAGGACGAGAATCGCTTTTGCCCTGCGTAGCGTTCCGGGCAGCGGGTAGAACCAGGCAGAGAATTCCCGGCTAGCAGCTTCCCTGTGGCCGGGAAGTGCAAACGTACACGTTTTCGGCCGAAAACGCGTTTTCCGGCGAAAACGCACACCACGGCTCTTTCTGAGAAAAAGCAAGCACGGAGGACGAGAATCGCTTTTGCCCTGCGTAGCGTTCCGGGCAGCGGGTAGAACCAGGCAGAGAATTCCCGGCTAGCAGCTTCCCTGTGGCCGGGAAGTGCAAACGTACACGTTTTCGGCCGAAAACGCGTTTTCAGGCGAAAACGCACACCACGGCTCTTTCTGAGAAAAAGCAAGCACGGAGGACGAGAATCGCTTTTGCCCTGCGTAGCGTTCCGGGCAGCGGGTAGAACCAGGCAGAGAATTCCCGGCTAGCAGCTTCCCTGTGGCCGGGAAGTGCAAACATACACGTTTTCGGCCGAAAACACGTTTTCCGGCGAAAACGCACACCACGGCTCTTTCTGAGAAAAAGCAAGCACGGAGGACGAGAATCGCTTTTGCCCTGCGTAGCGTTCCGGGCAGCGGGTAGAACCAGGCAGAGAATTCCCGGCTAGCAGCTTGCCTGTGGCGGGGAAGTGCAAACGTACACGTTTTCGGCAGAAAACGCATTTTCTGGCGAAAACGCACACCACGGCACTTTCTGAGAAAAAGCAAGCACGGAGGACGAGAATAGCTTTTGCCCTGCGTAGCGTTCCGGGCAGCGGGTAGAACCAGGCAGAGAATTCCCGGCTAGCAGCTTCCCTGTGGCGGGGAAGTGCAAACGTACACGTTTTCGGCCGAAAACGCGTTTTCCGGCGAAAACGCACACCACGGCTCTTTCTGAGAAAAAGCAAGCACGGAGGACGAGAATCGCTTTTGCCCTGCGTAGCGTTCCGGGCAGCGGGTAGAACCAGGCAGAGAATTCCCGGCTAGCAGCTTCCCTGTGGCCGGGAAGTGCAAACGTACACGTATTCGGCCGAAAACTAGTTTTCTGGCGAAAACGCACACCACGGCTCTTTCTGAGAAAAAGCAAGCACGGAGGACGAGAATCGCTTTTGCCCTGCGTAGCGTTCCGGGCAGCGGGTAGAACCAGGCAGAGAATTCCCGGCTAGCAGCTTCCCTGTGGCCGGGAAGTGCAAACGTACACGTTTTCGCCGAAAATGCGTTTTCCGGCGAAAACGCACACCACGGCTCTTTCTGAGAAAAAGCAAGCACGGAGGACGAGAATCGCTTTTGCCCTGCGTAGCGTTCCGGGCAGCGGGTAGAACCAGGCAGAGAATTCCCGGCTAGCAGCTTCCCTGTGGCCGGGAAGTGCAAACGTACACGTTTTCGGCCGAAAACACGTTTTCCGGCGAAAACGCACACCACGGCTCTTTCTGAGAAAAAGCAAGCACGGAGGACGAGAATCGCTTTTGCCCTGCGTAGCGTTCCGGGCAGCGGGTAGAACCAGGCAGAGAATTCCCTGCTAGCAGCTTGCCTGTGGCGGGGAAGTGCAAAAGTACACGTTTTCGGCAGAAAACGCGTTTACCGGCGAAAACGCACACCACGGCTCTTTCTGAGAAAAAGCAAGCACGGAGGACGAGAATCGCTTTTGCCCTGCGTAGTGTTCCGGGCAGCGGGTAGAACCAGGCAGAGAATTCCCGGCTAGCAGCTTCCCTGTGGCCGGGAAGTGCAAACGTACACGTTTTCGGCCGAAAACGCGTTTTCCGGCGAAAACGCACACCACGGCTCTTTCTGAGAAAAAGCAAGCACGGAGGACGAGAATCGCTTTTGCCCTGCGTAGCGTTCCGGGCAGCGGGTAGAACCAGGCAGAGAATTCCCGGCTAGCAGCTTCCCTGTGGCCGGGAAGTGCAAACGTACACGTTTTCGGCCGAAAACGCGTTTTCCGGCGAAAACGCACACCACGGCTCTTTCTGAGAAAAAGCAAGCACGGAGGACGAGAATCGCTTTTGCCCTGCGTAGCGTTCCGGGCAGCGGGTAGAACCAGGCAGAGAATTCCCGGCTAGCAGCTTCCCTGTGGCCGGGAAGTGCAAACGTACACGTTTTCGGCCGAAAACGCGTTTTCCGGCGAAAACGCACACCACGGCTCTTTCTGAGAAAAAGCAAGCACGGAGGACGAGAATCGCTTTTGCCCTGCGTAGGGTTCTGAGCAGCGGGTAGAAATAGGCAGCGAATTGCCGGCTAGCAGCTTCCCTGTGGCCGGGAAGTGCAAACGTACACGTTTTCGGCCGAAAACGCGTTTTCCGGCGAAAACGCACACCACGGCTCTTTCTGAGAAAAAGCAAGCACGGAGGACGAGAATCGCTTTTGCCCTGCGTAGTGTTCCGGGCAGCGGGTAGAACCAGGCAGAGAATTCCCGGCTAGCAGCTTCCCTGTGGCCGGGAAGTGCAAACGTACACGTTTTCGCCGAAAACGCGTTTTCCGGCGAAAACGCACACCACGGCTCTTTCTGAGAAAAAGCAAGCACGGAGGACGAGAATCGCTTTTGCCCTGCGTAGTGTTCCGGGCAGCGGGTAGAACCAGGCAGAGAATTCCCGGCTAGCAGCTTCCCTGTGGCCGGGAAGTGCAAACGTACACGTTTTCGCCGAAAATGCGTTTTCCGGCGAAAACGCACACCACGGCTCTTTCTGAGAAAAAGCAAGCACGGAGGACGAGAATCGCTTTTGCCCTGCGTAGCGTTCCGGGCAGCGGGTAGAACCAGGCAGAGAATTCCCGGCTAGCAGCTTCCCTGTGGCCGGGAAGTGCAAACGTACACGTTTTCGGCCGAAAACCTGTTTTCCGGCGAAAAAGCACACCACGGCTCTTTCTGAGAAAAAGCAAGCACGGAGGACGAGAATCGCTTTTGCCCTGCGTAGCGTTCCGGGCAGCGGGTAGAACCAGGCAGAGAATTCCCGGCTAGCAGCTTCCCTGTGGCCGGGAAGTGCAAACGTACACGTTTTCGGCCGAAAACGCGTTTTCCGGCGAAAACGCACACCACGGCTCTTTCTGAGAAAAAGCAAGCACGGAGGACGAGAATCGCTTTTGCCCTGCGTAGTGTTCCGGGCAGCGGGTAGAACCAGGCAGAGAATTCCCGGCTAGCAGCTTCCCTGTGGCCGGGAAGTGCAAACGTACACGTTTTCGGCCGAAAACGCGTTTTCCGGCGAAAACGCACACCACGGCTCTTTCTGAGAAAAAGCAAGCACGGAGGACGAGAATCGCTTTTGCCCTGCGTAGCGTTCCGGGCAGCGGGTAGAACCAGGCAGAGAATTCCCGGCTAGCAGCTTCCCTGTGGCGGGGAAGTGCAAACGTACACGTTTTCGGCCGAAAACGCGTTTTCCGGCGAAAACGCACACCACGGCTCTTTCTGAGAAAAAGCAAGCACGGAGGACGAGAATCGCTTTTGCCCTGCGTAGCGTTATGAGCAGCGGGTAGAAATAGGCAGCGAATTGCCGGCTAGCAGCTTCCCTGTGGCGGGGAAGTGCAAACGTACTCTTTTAAGGCCGAAAACGCGTTTTCCGGCGAAAACGCACACCACGGCTCTTTCTGAGAAAAAGCAAGCACGGAGGACGAGAATCGCTTTTGCCCTCCGTAGTGTTCCGGGCAGCGGGTAGAACCAGGCAGAGAATTCCCGGCTAGCAGCTTCCCTGTGGCCGGGAATTGCAAACGTACACGTTTTCGCCGAAAACGCGTTTTCCGGCGAAAACGCACACCACGGCTCTTTCTGAGAAAAAGCAAGCACGGAGGACGAGAATCGCTTTTGCCCTGCGTAGCGTTCCGGGCAGCGGGTAGAACCAGGCAGAGAATTCCCGGCTAGCAGCTTCCCTGTGGCCGGGAAGTGCAAACGTACACGTTTTCGGCCGAAAACGCGTTTTCCGGCGAAAACGCACACCACGGCTCTTTCTGAGAAAAAGCAAGCACGGAGGACGAGAATCGCTTTTGCCCTGCGTAGCGTTCCGGGCAGCGGGTAGAACCAGGCAGAGAATTCCCGGCTAGCAGCTTGCCTGTGGCGGGGAAGTGCAAACGTACACGTTTTCGGCAGAAAACGCGTTTTCCCGCGAAAACGCACACCACGGCTCTTTCTGAGAAAAAGCAAGCACGGAGGACGAGAATCGCTTTTGCCCTGCGTAGCGTTATGAGCAGCGGGTAGAAATAGGCAGCGAATTGCCGGCTAGCAGCTTCCCTGTGGCGGGGAAGTGCAAACGTACACTTTTTCGGCCGAAAACGCGTTTTCCGGCGAAAACGCACACCACGGCTCTTTCTGAGAAAAAGCAAGCACGGAGGACGAGAATCGCTTTTGCCCTCCGTAGTGTTCCGGGCAGCGGGTAGAACCAGGCAGAGAATTCCCGGCTAGCAGCTTCCCTGTGGCCGGGAAGTGCAAACGTACACGTTTTCGGCCGAAAACGCGTTTTCCGGCGAAAACGCACACCACGGCTCTTTCTGAGAAAAAGCAAGCACGGAGGACGAGAATCGCTTTTGCCCTGCGTAGTGTTCCGGGCAGCGGGTAGAACCAGGCAGAGAATTCCCGGCTAGCAGCTTCCCTGTGGCCGGGAAGTGCAAACGTACACGTTTTCGGCCGAAAACGCGTTTTCCGGCGAAAACGCACACCACGGCTCTTTCTGAGAAAAAGCAAGCACGGAGGACGAGAATCGCTTTTGCCCTGCGTAGCGTTCCGTGCAGCGGGTAGAACCAGGCAGAGAATTCCCGGCTAGCAGCTTCCCTGTGGCGGGGAAGTGCAAACGTACACGTTTTCGGCCGAAAACGCGTTTTCCGGCGAAAACGCACACCACGGCTCTTTCTGAGAAAAAGCAAGCACGGAGGACGAGAATCGCTTTTGCCCTGCGTAGCGTTCTGAGCAGCGGGTAGAAATAGGCAGCGAATTGCCGGCTAGCAGCTTCCCTGTGGCGGGGAAGTGCAAACGTACACGTTTTCGGCCGAAAACGCGTTTTCCGGCGAAAACGCACACCACGGCTCTTTCTGAGAAAAAGCAAGCACGGAGGACGAGAATCGCTTTTGCCCTCCGTAGTGTTCCGGGCAGCGGGTAGAACCAGGCAGAGAATTCCCGGCTAGCAGCTTCCCTGTGGCCGGGAAGTGCAAACGTACACGTTTTCGGCCGAAAACGCGTTTTCCGGCGAAAACGCACACCACGGCTCTTTCTGAGAAAAAGCAAGCACGGAGGACGAGAATCGCTTTTGCCCTGCGTAGCGTTCCGGGCAGCGGGTAGAACCAGGCAGAGAATTCCCGGCTAGCAGCTTCCCTGTGGCGGGGAAGTGCAAACGTACACGTTTTCGGCCGAAAACGCGTTTTCCGGCGAAAACGCACACCACGGCTCTTTCTGAGAAAAAGCAGGCACGGAGGACGAGAATCGCTTTTGCCCTGCGTAGCGTTATGAGCAGCGGGTAGAAATAGGCAGCGAATTGCCGGCTAGCAGCTTCCCTGTGGCGGGGAAGTGCAAACGTACTCTTTTTCGGCCGAAAACGCGTTTTCCGGCGAAAACGCACACCACGGCTCTTTCTGAGAAAAAGCAAGCACGGAGGACGAGAATCGCTTTTGCCCTCCGTAGTGTTCCGGGCAGCGGGTAGAACCAGGCAGAGAATTCCCGGCTAGCAGCTTCCCTGTGGCCGGGAAGTGCAAACGTACACGTTTTCGGCCGAAAACGCGTTTTCCGGCGAAAACGCACACCACGGCTCTTTCTGAGAAAAAGCAAGCACGGAGGACGAGAATCGCTTTTGCCCTGCGTAGTGTTCCGGGCAGCGGGTAGAACCAGGCAGAGAATTCCCGGCTAGCAGCTTCCCTGTGGCCGGGATTTGCAAACGTACACGTTTTCGGCCGAAAACGCGTTTTCCGGCGAAAACGCACACCACGGCTCTTTCTGAGAAAAAGCAAGCACGGAGGACGAGAATCGCTTTTGCCCTGCGTAGCGTTCCGGGCAGCGGGTAGAACCAGGCAGAGAATTCCCGGCTAGCAGCTTCCCTGTGGCCGGGAAGTGCAAACGTAAACGTTTTCGGCCGAAAACGCGTTTTCCGGTGAAAACGCACACCACGGCTCTTTCTGAGAAAAAGCAAGCACGGAGGACGAGAATCGCTTTTGCCCTGCGTAGTGTTCCGGGCAGCGGGTAGAACCAGGCAGAGAATTCCCGGCTAGCAGCTTCCCTGTGGCCGGGAAGTGCAAACGTAAACGTTTTCGGCCGAAAACGCGTTTTCCGGTGAAAACGCACACCACGGCTCTTTCTGAGAAAAAGCAAGCACGGAGGACGAGAATCGCTTTTGCCCTGCGTAGCGTTCCGGGCAGCGGGTAGAACCAGGCAGAGAATTCCCGGCTAGCAGCTTCCCTGTGGCCGGGAAGTGCAAACGTACACGTTTTCGCCGAAAACGCGTTTTCCGGCGAAAACGCACACCACGGCTCTTTCTGAGAAAAAGCAAGCACGGAGGACGAGAATCGCTTTTGCCCTGCGTAGCGTTCCGGGCAGCGGGTAGAACCAGGCAGAGAATTCCCGGCTAGCAGCTTCCCTGTGGCCGGGAAGTGCAAACGTACACGTTTTCGGCCGAAAACGCGTTTTCCGGCGAAAACGCACACCACGGCTCTTTCTGAGAAAAAGCAAGCACGGAGGACGAGAATCGCTTTTGCCCTGCGTAGCGTTCCGGGCAGCGGGTAGAACCAGGCAGAGAATTCCCGGCTAGCAGCTTCCCTGTGGCCGGGAAGTGCAAACGTACACGTTTTCGCCGAAAACGCGTTTTCCGGCGAAAACGCACACCACGGCTCTTTCTGAGAAAAAGCAAGCACGGAGGACGAGAATCGCTTTTGCCCTGCGTAGCGTTCCGGGCAGCGGGTAGAACCAGGCAGAGAATTCCCGGCTAGCAGCTTCCCTGTGGCCGGGAAGTGCAAACGTACACGTTTTCGGCCGAAAACGCGTTTTCCGGTGAAAACGCACACCACGGCTCTTTCTGAGAAAAAGCAAGCACGGAGGACGAGAATCGCTTTTGCCCTGCGTAGCGTTCCGGGCAGCGGGTAGAACCAGGCAGAGAATTCCCGGCTAGCAGCTTGCCTGTGGCCGGGAAGTGCAAACGTACACGTTTTCGGCAGAAAACGCGTTTTCTGGCGAAAACGCACACCACGGCACTTTCTGAGAAAAAGCAAGCACGGAGGACGAGAATCGCTTTTGCCCTGCGTAGCGTTCCGGGCAGCGGGTAGAACCAGGCAGAGAATTCCCGGCTAGCAGCTTCCCTGTGGCCGGGAAGTGCAAACGTACACGTTTTCGGCCGAAAACGCGTTTTCCGGCGAAAACGCACACCACGGCTCTTTCTGAGAAAAAGCAAGCACGGAGGACGAGAATCGCTTTTGCCCTGCGTAGCGTTATGAGCAGCGGATAGAAATAGGCAGCGAATTGCCGGCTAGCAGCTTCCCTGTGGCGGGGAAGTGCAAACGTACTCTTTTAAGGCCGAAAACGCGTTTTCCGGCGAAAACGCACACCACGGCTCTTTCTGAGAAAAAGCAAGCACGGAGGACGAGAATCGCTTTTGCCCTCCGTAGTGTTCCGGGCAGCGGGTAGAACCAGGCAGAGAATTCCCGGCTAGCAGCTTCCCTGTGGCCGGGAATTGCAAACGTACACGTTTTCGCCGAAAACGCGTTTTCCGGCGAAAACGCACACCACGGCTCTTTCTGAGAAAAAGCAAGCACGGAGGACGAGAATCGCTTTTGCCCTGCGTAGCGTTCCGGGCAGCGGGTAGAACCAGGCAGAGAATTCCCGGCTAGCAGCTTCCCTGTGGCCGGGAAGTGCAAACGTACACGTTTTCGGCCGAAAACGCGTTTTCCGGCGAAAACGCACACCACGGCTCTTTCTGAGAAAAAGCAAGCACGGAGGACGAGAATCGCTTTTGCCCTGCGTAGCGTTCCGGGCAGCGGGTAGAACCAGGCAGAGAATTCCCGGCTAGCAGCTTGCCTGTGGCGGGGAAGTGCAAACGTACACGTTTTCGGCAGAAAACGCGTTTTCCCGCGAAAACGCACACCACGGCTCTTTCTGAGAAAAAGCAAGCACGGAGGACGAGAATCGCTTTTGCCCTGCGTAGCGTTATGAGCAGCGGGTAGAAATAGGCAGCGAATTGCCGGCTAGCAGCTTCCCTGTGGCGGGGAAGTGCAAACGTACACTTTTTCGGCCGAAAACGCGTTTTCCGGCGAAAACGCACACCACGGCTCTTTCTGAGAAAAAGCAAGCACGGAGGACGAGAATCGCTTTTGCCCTCCGTAGTGTTCCGGGCAGCGGGTAGAACCAGGCAGAGAATTCCCGGCTAGCAGCTTCCCTGTGGCCGGGAAGTGCAAACGTACACGTTTTCGGCCGAAAACGCGTTTTCCGGCGAAAACGCACACCACGGCTCTTTCTGAGAAAAAGCAAGCACGGAGGACGAGAATCGCTTTTGCCCTGCGTAGTGTTCCGGGCAGCGGGTAGAACCAGGCAGAGAATTCCCGGCTAGCAGCTTCCCTGTGGCCGGGAAGTGCAAACGTACACGTTTTCGGCCGAAAACGCGTTTTCCGGCGAAAACGCACACCACGGCTCTTTCTGAGAAAAAGCAAGCACGGAGGACGAGAATCGCTTTTGCCCTGCGTAGCGTTCCGGGCAGCGGGTAGAACCAGGCAGAGAATTCCCGGCTAGCAGCTTCCCTGTGGCGGGGAAGTGCAAACGTACACGTTTTCGGCCGAAAACGCGTTTTCCGGCGAAAACGCACACCACGGCTCTTTCTGAGAAAAAGCAAGCACGGAGGACGAGAATCGCTTTTGCCCTGCGTAGCGTTCTGAGCAGCGGGTAGAAATAGGCAGCGAATTGCCGGCTAGCAGCTTCCCTGTGGCGGGGAAGTGCAAACGTACACGTTTTCGGCCGAAAACGCGTTTTCCGGCGAAAACGCACACCACGGCTCTTTCTGAGAAAAAGCAAGCACGGAGGACGAGAATCGCTTTTGCCCTCCGTAGTGTTCCGGGCAGCGGGTAGAACCAGGCAGAGAATTCCCGGCTAGCAGCTTCCCTGTGGCCGGGAAGTGCAAACGTACACGTTTTCGGCCGAAAACGCGTTTTCCGGCGAAAACGCACACCACGGCTCTTTCTGAGAAAAAGCAAGCACGGAGGACGAGAATCGCTTTTGCCCTGCGTAGTGTTCCGGGCAGCGGGTAGAACCAGGCAGAGAATTCCCGGCTAGCAGCTTCCCTGTGGCCGGGAAGTGCAAACGTACACGTTTTCGGCCGAAAACGCGTTTTCCGGCGAAAACGCACACCACGGCTCTTTCTGAGAAAAAGCAAGCACGGAGGACGAGAATCGCTTTTGCCCTGCGTAGCGTTCCGGGCAGCGGGTAGAACCAGGCAGAGAATTCCCGGCTACCAGCTTCCCTGTGGCGGGGAAGTGCAAACGTACACGTTTTCGGCCGAAAACGCGTTTTCCGGCGAAAACGCACACCACGGCTCTTTCTGAGAAAAAGCAAGCACGGAGGACGAGAATCGCTTTTGCCCTGCGTAGCGTTCTGAGCAGCGGGTAGAAATAGGCAGCGAATTGCCGGCTAGCAGCTTCCCTGTGGCGGGGAAGTGCAAACGTACACGTTTTCGGCCGAAAACGCGTTTTCCGGCGAAAACGCACACCACGGCTCTTTCTGAGAAAAAGCAAGCACGGAGGACGAGAATCGCTTTTGCCCTCCGTAGTGTTCCGGGCAGCGGGTAGAACCAGGCAGAGAATTCCCGGCTAGCAGCTTCCCTGTGGCCGGGAAGTGCAAACGTACACGTTTTCGGCCGAAAACGCGTTTTCCGGCGAAAACGCACACCACGGCTCTTTCTGAGAAAAAGCAAGCACGGAGGACGAGAATCGCTTTTGCCCTGCGTAGCGTTCCGGGCAGCGGGTAGAACCAGGCAGAGAATTCCCGGCTAGCAGCTTCCCTGTGGCGGGGAAGTGCAAACGTACACGTTTTCGGCCGAAAACGCGTTTTCCGGCGAAAACGCACACCACGGCTCTTTCTGAGAAAAAGCAGGCACGGAGGACGAGAATCGCTTTTGCCCTGCGTAGCGTTATGAGCAGCGGGTAGAAATAGGCAGCGAATTGCCGGCTAGCAGCTTCCCTGTGGCGGGGAAGTGCAAACGTACACTTTTTCGGCCGAAAACGCGTTTTCCGGCGAAAACGCACACCACGGCTCTTTCTGAGAAAAAGCAAGCACGGAGGACGAGAATCGCTTTTGCCCTCCGTAGTGTTCCGGGCAGCGGGTAGAACCAGGCAGAGAATTCCCGGCTAGCAGCTTCCCTGTGGCCGGGAAGTGCAAACGTACACGTTTTCGGCCGAAAACGCGTTTTCCGGCGAAAACGCACACCACGGCTCTTTCTGAGAAAAAGCAAGCACGGAGGACGAGAATCGCTTTTGCCCTGCGTAGTGTTCCGGGCAGCGGGTAGAACCAGGCAGAGAATTCCCGGCTAGCAGCTTCCCTGTGGCGGGGAAGTGCAAACGTACACATTTTCGGCCGAAAACGCGTTTTCCGGCGAAAACGCACACCACGGCTCTTTCTGAGAAAAAGCAAGCACGGAGGACGAGAATCGCTTTTGCCCTGCGTAGCGTTCCGGGCAGCGGGTAGAACCAGGCAGAGAATTCCCGGCTAGCAGCTTCCCTGTGGCCGGGAAGTGCAAACGTAAACGTTTTCGGCCGAAAACGCGTTTTCCGGTGAAAACGCACACCACGGCTCTTTCTGAGAAAAAGCAAGCACGGAGGACGAGAATCGCTTTTGCCCTGCGTAGTGTTCCGGGCAGCGGGTAGAACCAGGCAGAGAATTCCCGGCTAGCAGCTTCCCTGTGGCCGGGAAGTGCAAACGTAAACGTTTTCGGCCGAAAACGCGTTTTCCGGTGAAAACGCACACCACGGCTCTTTCTGAGAAAAAGCAAGCACGGAGGACGAGAATCGCTTTTGCCCTGCGTAGCGTTCCGGGCAGCGGGTAGAACCAGGCAGAGAATTCCCGGCTAGCAGCTTCCCTGTGGCCGGGAAGTGCAAACGTACACGTTTTCGCCGAAAACGCGTTTTCCGGCGAAAACGCACACCACGGCTCTTTCTGAGAAAAAGCAAGCACGGAGGACGAGAATCGCTTTTGCCCTGCGTAGCGTTCCGGGCAGCGGGTAGAACCAGGCAGAGAATTCCCGTCTAGCAGCTTCCCTGTGGCCGGGAAGTGCAAACGTACACGTTTTCGGCCGAAAACGCGTTTTCCGGCGAAAACGCACACCACGGCTCTTTCTGAGAAAAAGCAAGCACGGAGGACGAGAATCGCTTTTGCCCTGCGTAGCGTTCCGGGCAGCGGGTAGAACCAGGCAGAGAATTCCCGGCTAGCAGCTTCCCTGTGGCCGGGAAGTGCAAACGTACACGTTTTCGCCGAAAACGCGTTTTCCGGCGAAAACGCACACCACGGCTCTTTCTGAGAAAAAGCAAGCACGGAGGACGAGAATCGCTTTTGCCCTGCGTAGCGTTCCGGGCAGCGGGTAGAACCAGGCAGAGAATTCCCGGCTAGCAGCTTCCCTGTGGCCGGGAAGTGCAAACGTACACGTTTTCGGCCGAAAACGCGTTTTCCGGTGAAAACGCACACCACGGCTCTTTCTGAGAAAAAGCAAGCACGGAGGACGAGAATCGCTTTTGCCCTGCGTAGCGTTCCGGGCAGCGGGTAGAACCAGGCAGAGAATTCCCGGCTAGCAGCTTGCCTGTGGCCGGGAAGTGCAAACGTACACGTTTTCGGCAGAAAACGCGTTTTCTGGCGAAAACGCACACCACGGCACTTTCTGAGAAAAAGCAAGCACGGAGGACGAGAATCGCTTTTGCCCTGCGTAGCGTTCCGGGCAGCGGGTAGAACCAGGCAGAGAATTCCCGGCTAGCAGCTTCCCTGTGGCCGGGAAGTGCAAACGTACACGTTTTCGGCCGAAAACGCGTTTTCCCGCGAAAACGCACACCACGGCTCTTTCTGAGAAAAAGCAAGCACGGAGGACGAGAATCGCTTTTGCCCTGCGTAGCGTTATGAGCAGCGGGTAGAAATAGGCAGCGAATTGCCGGCTAGCAGCTTCCCTGTGGCGGGGAAGTGCAAACGTACACTTTTTCGGCCGAAAACGCGTTTTCCGGCGAAAACGCACACCACGGCTCTTTCTGAGAAAAAGCAAGCACGGAGGACGAGAATCGCTTTTGCCCTCCGTAGTGTTCCGGGCAGCGGGTAGAACCAGGCAGAGAATTCCCGGCTAGCAGCTTCCCTGTGGCCGGGAAGTGCAAACGTACACGTTTTCGGCCGAAAACGCGTTTTCCGGCGAAAACGCACACCACGGCTCTTTCTGAGAAAAAGCAAGCACGGAGGACGAGAATCGCTTTTGCCCTGCGTAGTGTTCCGGGCAGCGGGTAGAACCAGGCAGAGAATTCCCGGCTAGCAGCTTCCCTGTGGCCGGGAAGTGCAAACGTACACGTTTTCGGCCGAAAACGCGTTTTCCGGTGAAAACGCACACCACGGCTCTTTCTGAGAAAAAGCAAGCACGGAGGACGAGAATCGCTTTTGCCCTGCGTAGCGTTCCGGGCAGCGGGTAGAACCAGGCAGAGAATTCCCGGCTAGCAGCTTCCCTGTGGCCGGGAAGTGCAAACGTACACGTTTTCGGCCGAAAACGCGTTTTCCGGCGAAAACGCACACCACGGCTCTTTCTGAGAAAAAGCAAGCACGGAGGACGAGAATCGCTTTTGCCCTGCGTAGCGTTCCGGGCAGCGGGTAGAACCAGGCAGAGAATTCCCGGCTAGCAGCTTCCCTGTGGCCGGGAAGTGCAAACGTACACGTTTTCGCCGAAAACGCGTTTTCCCGCGAAAACGCACACCACGGCTCTTTCTGAGAAAAAGCAAGCACGGAGGACGAGAATCGCTTTTGCCCTGCGTAGCGTTCCGGGCAGCGGGTAGAACCAGGCAGAGAATTCCCGGCTAGCAGCTTCCCTGTGGCCGGGAAGTGCAAACGTACACGTTTTCGGCCGAAAACGCGTTTTCCGGCGAAAACGCACACCACGGCTCTTTCTGAGAAAAAGCAAGCACGGAGGACGAGAATCGCTTTTGCCCTGCGTAGCGTTCCGGGCAGCGGGTAGAACCAGGCAGAGAATTCCCGGCTAGCAGCTTGCCTGTGGCGGGGAAGTGCAAACGTACACGTTTTCGGCAGAAAACGCGTTTTCTGGCGAAAACGCACACCACGGCACTTTCTGAGAAAAAGCAAGCACGGAGGACGAGAATCGCTTTTGCCCTGCGTAGCGTTCCGGGCAGCGGGTAGAACCAGGCAGAGAATTCCCGGCTAGCAGCTTCCCTGTGGCCGGGAAGTGCAAATGTACACGTATTCGGCCGAAAACGGGTTTTCCCGCGAAAACGCACACCACGGCTCTTTCTGAGAAAAAGCAAGCACGGAGGACGAGAATCGCTTTTGCCCTGCGTAGCGTTATGAGCAGCGGGTAGAAATAGACAGCGAATTCCCGGCTAGCAGCTTCCCTGTGGCGGGGAAGTGCAAACGTACACGTTTTCGGCCGAAAACGCGTTTTCCGGCTAAAACGCACACCACGGCTTTTTCTGAGAAAAAGCAAGCACGGAGGACGAGAATCGCTTTTGCCCTGCGTAGCGTTCCGGGCAGCGGGTAGAACCAGGCAGAGAATTCCCGGCTAGCAGCTTCCCTGTGGCCGGGAAGTGCAAACGTACACGTTTTCGGCCGAAAACGCGTTTTCCGGCGAAAACGCACACCACGGCTCTTTCTGAGAAAAAGCAAGCACGGAGGACGAGAATCGCTTTTGCCCTGCGTAGTGTTCCGGGCAGCGGGTAGAACCAGGCAGAGAATTCCCGGCTAGCAGCTTCCCTGTGGCCGGGAAGTGCAAACGTACACGTTTTCGGCCGAAAACGCGTTTTCCGGCGAAAACGCACACCACGGCTCTTTCTGAGAAAAAGCAAGCACGGAGGACGAGAATCGCTTTTGCCCTGCGTAGCGTTCCGGGCAGCGGGTAGAACCAGGCAGAGAATTCCCGTCTAGCAGCTTCCCTGTGGCGGGGAAGTGCAAACGTACACGTTTTCGGCCGAAAACGCGTTTTCCGGCGAAAACGCACACCACGGCTCTTTCTGAGAAAAAGCAAGCACGGAGGACGAGAATCGCTTTTGCCCTGCGTAGCGTTCCGGGCAGCGGGTAGAACCAGGCAGAGAATTCCCGGCTAGCAGCTTCCCTGTGGCGGGGAAGTGCAAACGTACACGTTTTCGGCCTAAAACGCGTTTTCAGGCGAAAACGCACACCACGGCTCTTTCTGAGAAAAAGCAAGCACGGAGGACGAGAATCGCTTTTGCCCTGCGTAGTGTTCCGGGCAGCGGGTAGAACCAGGCAGAGAATTCCCGGCTAGCAGCTTCCCTGTGGCCGGGAAGTGCAAACGTACACGTTTTCGCCGAAAACGCGTTTTCCGGCGAAAACGCACACCACGGCTCTTTCTGAGAAAAAGCAAGCACGGAGGACGAGAATCGCTTTTGCCCTGCGTAGCGTTCCGGGCAGCGGGTAGAACCAGGCAGAGAATTCCCGGCTAGCAGCTTCCCTGTGGCCGGGAAGTGCAAACGTACACGTTTTCGGCCGAAAACGCGTTTTCCGGCGAAAACGCACACCACGGCTCTTTCTGAGAAAAAGCAAGCACGGAGGACGAGAATCGCTTTTGCCCTGCGTAGCGTTCCGGGCAGCGGGTAGAACCAGGCAGAGAATTCCCGGCTAGCAGCTTCCCTGTGGCCGGGAAGTGCAAACGTACACGTTTTCGGCCGAAAACGCGTTTTCCGGCGAAAACGCACACCACGGCTCTTTCTGAGAAAAAGCAAGCACGGAGGACGAGAATCGCTTTTGCCCTCCGTAGTGTTCCGGGCAGCGGGTAGAACCAGGCAGAGAATTCCCGGCTAGCAGCTTCCCTGTGGCCGGGAAGTGCAAACGTACACGTTTTCGGCCGAAAACGCGTTTTCCGGCGAAAACGCACACCACGGCTCTTTCTGAGAAAAAGCAAGCACGGAGGACGAGAATCGCTTTTGCCCTGCGTAGTGTTCCGGGCAGCGGGTAGAACCAGGCAGAGAATTCCCGGCTAGCAGCTTCCCTGTGGCCGGGAAGTGCAAACGTACACGTTTTCGGCCGAAAACGCGTTTTCCGGTGAAAACGCACACCACGGCTCTTTCTGAGAAAAAGCAAGCACGGAGGACGAGAATCGCTTTTGCCCTGCGTAGCGTTCCGGGCAGCGGGTAGAACCAGGCAGAGAATTCCCGGCTAGCAGCTTCCCTGTGGCCGGGAAGTGCAAACGTACACGTTTTCGGCCGAAAACGCGTTTTCCGGCGAAAACGCACACCACGGCTCTTTCTGAGAAAAAGCAAGCACGGAGGACGAGAATCGCTTTTGCCCTGCGTAGCGTTCCGGGCAGCGGGTAGAACCAGGCAGAGAATTCCCGGCTAGCAGCTTCCCTGTGGCCGGGAAGTGCAAACGTACACGTTTTCGCCGAAAACGCGTTTTCCCGCGAAAACGCACACCACGGCTCTTTCTGAGAAAAAGCAAGCACGGAGGACGAGAATCGCTTTTGCCCTGCGTAGCGTTCCGGGCAGCGGGTAGAACCAGGCAGAGAATTCCCGGCTAGCAGCTTCCCTGTGGCCGGGAAGTGCAAACGTACACGTTTTCGGCCGAAAACGCGTTTTCCGGCGAAAACGCACACCACGGCTCTTTCTGAGAAAAAGCAAGCACGGAGGACGAGAATCGCTTTTGCCCTGCGTAGCGTTCCGGGCAGCGGGTAGAACCAGGCAGAGAATTCCCGGCTAGCAGCTTGCCTGTGGCGGGGAAGTGCAAGCGTACACGTTTTCGGCAGAAAACGCGTTTTCTGGCGAAAACGCAAACCACGGCACTTTCTGAGAAAAAGCAAGCACGGAGGACGAGAATCGCTTTTGCCCTGCGTAGCGTTCCGGGCAGCGGGTAGAACCAGGCAGAGAATTCCCGGCTAGCAGCTTCCCTGTGGCCGGGAAGTGCAAATGTACACGTATTCGGCCGAAAACGCGTTTTCCCGCGAAAACGCACACCACGGCTCTTTCTGAGAAAAAGCAAGCACGAAGGACGAGAATCGCTTTTGCCCTGCGTAGCGTTATGAGCAGCGGGTAGAAATAGACAGCGAATTGCCGGCTAGCAGCTTCCCTGTGGCGGGGAAGTGCAAACGTACACTTTTTCGGCCGAAAACGCGTTTTCCGGCGAAAACGCACACCACGGCTCTTTCTGAGAAAAAGCAAGCACGGAGGACGAGAATCGCTTTTGCCCTGCGTAGCGTTCCGGGCAGCGGGTAGAACCAGGCAGAGAATTCCCGGCTAGCAGCTTCCCTGTGGCCGGGAAGTGCAAACGTACACGTTTTCGGCCGAAAACGCGTTTTCCGGCGAAAACGCACACCACGGCTCTTTCTGAGAAAAAGCAAGCACGGAGGACGAGAATCGCTTTTGCCCTGCGTAGCGTTCCGGGCAGCGGGTAGAACCAGGCAGAGAATTCCCGGCTAGCAGCTTCCCTGTGGCCGGGAAGTGCAAACGTACACGTTTTCGGCCGAAAACGCGTTTTCCGGCGAAAACGCACACCACGGCTCTTTCTGAGAAAAAGCAAGCACGGAGGACGAGAATCGCTTTTGCCCTGCGTAGCGTTCCGGGCAGCGGGTAGAACCAGGCAGAGAATTCCCGGCTAGCAGCTTCCCTGTGGCCGGGAAGTGCAAACGTACACGTTTTCGGCCGAAAACGCGTTTTCCGGAGAAAACGCACACCACGGCTCTTTCTGAGAAAAAGCAAGCACGGAGGACGAGAATCGCTTTTGCCCTGCGTAGCGTTCTGAGCAGCGGGTAGAAATAGGCAGCGAATTGCCGGCTAGCAGCTTCCCTGTGGCGGGGAAGTGCAAACGTACACGTTTTCGGCCGAAAACGCGTTTTCCGGCGAAAACGCACACCACGGCTCTTTCTGAGAAAAAGCAAGCACGGAGGACGAGAATCGCTTTTGCCCTGCGTAGCGTTCCGGGCAGCGGGTAGAACCAGGCAGAGAATTCCCGGCTAGCATCTTCCCTGTGGCCGGGAAGTGCAAACGTAAACGTTTTCGGCCGAAAACGCGTTTTCCGGTGAAAACGCACACCACGGCTCTTTCTGAGAAAAAGCAAGCACGGAGGACGAGAATCGCTTTTGCCCTGCGTAGTGTTCCGGGCAGCGGGTAGAACCAGGCAGAGAATTCCCGGCTAGCAGCTTCCCTGTGGCCGGGAAGTGCAAACGTACACATTTTCGGCCGAAAACGCGTTTTCCGGCGAAAACGCACACCACGGCTCTTTCTGAGAAAAAGCAAGCACGGAGGACGAGAATCGCTTTTGCCCTGCGTAGCGTTCCGGGCAGCGGGTAGAACCAGGCAGAGAATTCCCGGCTAGCAGCTTCCCTGTGGCCGGGAAGTGCAAACGTAAACGTTTTCGGCCGAAAACGCGTTTTCCGGTGAAAACGCACACCACGGCACTTTCTGAGAAAAAGCAAGCACGGAGGACGAGAATCGCTTTTGCCCTGCGTAGTGTTCCGGGCAGCGGGTAGAACCAGGCAGAGAATTCCCGGCTAGCAGCTTCCCTGTGGCCGGGAAGTGCAAACGTAAACGTTTTCGGCCGAAAACGCGTTTTCCGGTGAAAACGCACACCACGGCTCTTTCTGAGAAAAAGCAAGCACGGAGGACGAGAATCGCTTTTGCCCTGCGTAGCGTTCCGGGCAGCGGGTAGAACCAGGCAGAGAATTCCCGGCTAGCAGCTTCCCTGTGGCCGGGAAGTGCAAACGTACACGTTTTCGCCGAAAACGCGTTTTCCGGCGAAAACGCACACCACGGCTCTTTCTGAGAAAAAGCAAGCACGGAGGACGAGAATCGCTTTTGCCCTGCGTAGCGTTCCGGGCAGCGGGTAGAACCAGGCAGAGAATTCCCGTCTAGCAGCTTCCCTGTGGCCGGGAAGTGCAAACGTACACGTTTTCGGCCGAAAACGCGTTTTCCGGCGAAAACGCACACCACGGCTCTTTCTGAGAAAAAGCAAGCACGGAGGACGAGAATCGCTTTTGCCCTGCGTAGCGTTCCGGGCAGCGGGTAGAACCAGGCAGAGAATTCCCGGCTAGCAGCTTCCCTGTGGCCGGGAAGTGCAAACGTACACGTTTTCGCCGAAAACGCGTTTTCCGGCGAAAACGCACACCACGGCTCTTTCTGAGAAAAAGCAAGCACGGAGGACGAGAATCGCTTTTGCCCTGCGTAGCGTTCCGGGCAGCGGGTAGAACCAGGCAGAGAATTCCCGGCTAGCAGCTTCCCTGTGGCCGGGAAGTGCAAACGTACACGTTTTCGGCCGAAAACGCGTTTTCCGGTGAAAACGCACACCACGGCTCTTTCTGAGAAAAAGCAAGCACGGAGGACGAGAATCGCTTTTGCCCTGCGTAGCGTTCCGGGCAGCGGGTAGAACCAGGCAGAGAATTCCCGGCTAGCAGCTTGCCTGTGGCCGGGAAGTGCAAACGTACACGTTTTCGGCAGAAAACGCGTTTTCTGGCGAAAACGCACACCACGGCACTTTCTGAGAAAAAGCAAGCACGGAGGACGAGAATCGCTTTTGCCCTGCGTAGCGTTCCGGGCAGCGGGTAGAACCAGGCAGAGAATTCCCGGCTAGCAGCTTCCCTGTGGCCGGGAAGTGCAAACGTACACGTATTCGGCCGAAAACGCGTTTTCCCGCGAAAACGCACACCACGGCTCTTTCTGAGAAAAAGCAAGCACGGAGGACGAGAATCGCTTTTGCCCTGCGTAGCGTTATGAGCAGCGGGTAGAAATAGGCAGCGAATTGCCGGCTAGCAGCTTCCCTGTGGCGGGGAAGTGCAAACGTACACTTTTTCGGCCGAAAACGCGTTTTCCGGCGAAAACGCACACCACGGCTCTTTCTGAGAAAAAGCAAGCACGGAGGACGAGAATCGCTTTTGCCCTCCGTAGTGTTCCGGGCAGCGGGTAGAACCAGGCAGAGAATTCCCGGCTAGCAGCTTCCCTGTGGCCGGGAAGTGCAAACGTACACGTTTTCGGCCGAAAACGCGTTTTCCGGCGAAAACGCACACCACGGCTCTTTCTGAGAAAAAGCAAGCACGGAGGACGAGAATCGCTTTTGCCCTGCGTAGTGTTCCGGGCAGCGGGTAGAACCAGGCAGAGAATTCCCGGCTAGCAGCTTCCCTGTGGCCGGGAAGTGCAAACGTACACGTTTTCGGCCGAAAACGCGTTTTCCGGTGAAAACGCACACCACGGCTCTTTCTGAGAAAAAGCAAGCACGGAGGACGAGAATCGCTTTTGCCCTGCGTAGCGTTCCGGGCAGCGGGTAGAACCAGGCAGAGAATTCCCGGCTAGCAGCTTCCCTGTGGCCGGGAAGTGCAAACGTACACGTTTTCGGCCGAAAACGCGTTTTCCGGCGAAAACGCACACCACGGCTCTTTCTGAGAAAAAGCAAGCACGGAGGACGAGAATCGCTTTTGCCCTGCGTAGCGTTCCGGGCAGCGGGTAGAACCAGGCAGAGAATTCCCGGCTAGCAGCTTCCCTGTGGCCGGGAAGTGCAAACGTACACGTTTTCGCCGAAAACGCGTTTTCCCGCGAAAACGCACACCACGGCTCTTTCTGAGAAAAAGCAAGCACGGAGGACGAGAATCGCTTTTGCCCTGCGTAGCGTTCCGGGCAGCGGGTAGAACCAGGCAGAGAATTCCCGGCTAGCAGCTTCCCTGTGGCCGGGAAGTGCAAACGTACACGTTTTCGGCCGAAAACGCGTTTTCCGGCGAAAACGCACACCACGGCTCTTTCTGAGAAAAAGCAAGCACGGAGGACGAGAATCGCTTTTGCCCTGCGTAGCGTTCCGGGCAGCGGGTAGAACCAGGCAGAGAATTCCCGGCTAGCAGCTTGCCTGTGGCGGGGAAGTGCAAACGTACACGTTTTCGGCAGAAAACGCGTTTTCTGGCGAAAACGCACACCACGGCACTTTCTGAGAAAAAGCAAGCACGGAGGACGAGAATCGCTTTTGCCCTGCGTAGCGTTCCGGGCAGCGGGTAGAACCAGGCAGAGAATTCCCGGCTAGCAGCTTCCCTGTGGCCGGGAAGTGCAAATGTACACGTATTCGGCCGAAAACGGGTTTTCCCGCGAAAACGCACACCACGGCTCTTTCTGAGAAAAAGCAAGCACGGAGGACGAGAATCGCTTTTGCCCTGCGTAGCGTTATGAGCAGCGGGTAGAAATAGACAGCGAATTCCCGGCTAGCAGCTTCCCTGTGGCGGGGAAGTGCAAACGTACACGTTTTCGGCCGAAAACGCGTTTTCCGGCTAAAACGCACACCACGGCTTTTTCTGAGAAAAAGCAAGCACGGAGGACGAGAATCGCTTTTGCCCTGCGTAGCGTTCCGGGCAGCGGGTAGAACCAGGCAGAGAATTCCCGGCTAGCAGCTTCCCTGTGGCCGGGAAGTGCAAACGTACACGTTTTCGGCCGAAAACGCGTTTTCCGGCGAAAACGCACACCACGGCTCTTTCTGAGAAAAAGCAAGCACGGAGGACGAGAATCGCTTTTGCCCTGCGTAGCGTTCCGGGCAGCGGGTAGAACCAGGCAGAGAATTCCCGGCTAGCAGCTTCCCTGTGGCCGGGAAGTGCAAACGTACACGTTTTCGGCCGAAAACGCGTTTTCCGGCGAAAACGCACACCACGGCTCTTTCTGAGAAAAAGCAAGCACGGAGGACGAGAATCGCTTTTGCCCTGCGTAGCGTTCCGGGCAGCGGGTAGAACCAGGCAGAGAATTCCCGTCTAGCAGCTTCCCTGTGGCGGGGAAGTGCAAACGTACACGTTTTCGGCCGAAAACGCGTTTTCCGGCGAAAACGCACACCACGGCTCTTTCTGAGAAAAAGCAAGCACGGAGGACGAGAATCGCTTTTGCCCTGCGTAGCGTTCCGGGCAGCGGGTAGAACCAGGCAGAGAATTCCCGGCTAGCAGCTTCCCTGTGGCGGGGAAGTGCAAACGTACACGTTTTCGGCCTAAAACGCGTTTTCAGGCGAAAACGCACACCACGGCTCTTTCTGAGAAAAAGCAAGCACGGAGGACGAGAATCGCTTTTGCCCTGCGTAGTGTTCCGGGCAGCGGGTAGAACCAGGCAGAGAATTCCCGGCTAGCAGCTTCCCTGTGGCCGGGAAGTGCAAACGTACACGTTTTCGCCGAAAACGCGTTTTCCGGCGAAAACGCACACCACGGCTCTTTCTGAGAAAAAGCAAGCACGGAGGACGAGAATCGCTTTTGCCCTGCGTAGCGTTCCGGGCAGCGGGTAGAACCAGGCAGAGAATTCCCGGCTAGCAGCTTCCCTGTGGCCGGGAAGTGCAAACGTACACGTTTTCGGCCGAAAACGCGTTTTCCGGCGAAAACGCACACCACGGCTCTTTCTGAGAAAAAGCAAGCACGGAGGACGAGAATCGCTTTTGCCCTGCGTAGCGTTCCGGGCAGCGGGTAGAACCAGGCAGCGAATTGCCGGCTAGCAGCTTCCCTGTGGCGGGGAAGTGCAAACGTACACGTTTTCGGCCGAAAACGCGTTTTCCGGCGAAAACGCACACCACGGCTCTTTCTGAGAAAAAGCAAGCACGGAGGACGAGAATCGCTTTTGCCCTCCGTAATGTTCCGGGCAGCGGGTAGAACCAGGCAGAGAATTCCCGGCTAGCAGCTTCCCTGTGGCCGGGAAGTGCAAACGTACACGTTTTCGGCCGAAAACGCGTTTTCCGGCGAAAACGCACACCACGGCTCTTTCTGAGAAAAAGCAAGCACGGAGGACGAGAATCGCTTTTGCCCTCCGTAGTGTTCCGGGCAGCGGGTAGAACCAGGCAGAGAATTCCCGGCTAGCAGCTTCCCTGTGGCCGGGAAGTGCAAACGTACACGTTTTCGGCCGAAAACGCGTTTTCCGTCGAAAACGCAAACCACGGCTCTTTCTGAGAAAAAGCAAGCACGGAGGACGAGAATCGCTTTTGCCCTGCGTAGTGTTCCGGGCAGCGGGTAGAACCAGGCAGAGAATTCCCGGCTAGCAGCTTCCCTGTGGCCGGGAAGTGCAAACGTACACGTTTTCGGCCGAAAACACGTTTTCCGGTGAAAACGCACACCACGGCTCTTTCTGAGAAAAAGCAAGCACGGAGGACGAGAATCGCTTTTGCCCTGCGTAGCGTTCCGGGCAGCGGGTAGAACCAGGCAGAGAATTCCCGGCTAGCAGCTTCCCTGTGGCCGGGAAGTGCAAACGTACACGTTTTCGGCCGAAAACGCGTTTTCCGGCGAAAACGCACACCACGGCTCTTTCTGAGAAAAAGCAAGCACGGAGGACGAGAATCGCTTTTGCCCTGCGTAGCGTTCCGGGCAGCGGGTAGAACCAGGCAGAGAATTCCCGGCTAGCAGCTTCCCTGTGGCCGGGAAGTGCAAACGTACACGTTTTCGCCGAAAACGCGTTTTCCCGCGAAAACGCACACCACGGCTCTTTCTGAGAAAAAGCAAGCACGGAGGACGAGAATCGCTTTTGCCCTGCGTAGCGTTCCGGGCAGCGGGTAGAACCAGGCAGAGAATTCCCGGCTAGCAGCTTCCCTGTGGCCGGGAAGTGCAAACGTACACGTTTTCGGCCGAAAACGCGTTTTCCGGCGAAAACGCACACCACGGCTCTTTCTGAGAAAAAGCAAGCACGGAGGACGAGAATCGCTTTTGCCCTGCGTAGCGTTCCGGGCAGCGGGTAGAACCAGGCAGAGAATTCCCGGCTAGCAGCTTGCCTGTGGCGGGGAAGTGCAAGCGTACACGTTTTCGGCAGAAAACGCGTTTTCTGGCGAAAACGCAAACCACGGCACTTTCTGAGAAAAAGCAAGCACGGAGGACGAGAATCGCTTTTGCCCTGTGTAGCGTTCCGGGCAGCGGGTAGAACCAGGCAGAGAATTCCCGGCTAGCAGCTTCCCTGTGGCCGGGAAGTGCAAATGTACACGTATTCGGCCGAAAACGCGTTTTCCCGCGAAAACGCACACCACGGCTCTTTCTGAGAAAAAGCAAGCACGAAGGACGAGAATCGCTTTTGCCCTGCGTAGCGTTATGAGCAGCGGGTAGAAATAGACAGCGAATTGCCGGCTAGCAGCTTCCCTGTGGCGGGGAAGTGCAAACGTACACTTTTTCGGCCGAAAACGCGTTTTCCGGCGAAAACGCACACCACGGCTCTTTCTGAGAAAAAGCAAGCACGGAGGACGAGAATCGCTTTTGCCCTGCGTAGCGTTCCGGGCAGCGGGTAGAACCAGGCAGAGAATTCCCGGCTAGCAGCTTCCCTGTGGCCGGGAAGTGCAAACGTACACGTTTTCGGCCGAAAACGCGTTTTCCGGCGAAAACGCACACCACGGCTCTTTCTGAGAAAAAGCAAGCACGGAGGACGAGAATCGCTTTTGCCCTGCGTAGCGTTCCGGGCAGCGGGTAGAACCAGGCAGAGAATTCCCGGCTAGCAGCTTCCCTGTGGCCGGGAAGTGCAAACGTACACGTTTTCGGCCGAAAACGCGTTTTCCGGCGAAAACGCACACCACGGCTCTTTCTGAGAAAAAGCAAGCACGGAGGACGAGAATCGCTTTTGCCCTGCGTAGCGTTCCGGGCAGCGGGTAGAACCAGGCAGAGAATTCCCGGCTAGCAGCTTCCCTGTGGCCGGGAAGTGCAAACGTACACGTTTTCGGCCGAAAACGCGTTTTCCGGAGAAAACGCACACCACGGCTCTTTCTGAGAAAAAGCAAGCACGGAGGACGAGAATCGCTTTTGCCCTGCGTAGCGTTCTGAGCAGCGGGTAGAAATAGGCAGCGAATTGCCGGCTAGCAGCTTCCCTGTGGCGGGGAAGTGCAAACGTACACGTTTTTGGCCGAAAACGCGTTTTCCGGCGAAAACGCACACCACGGCTCTTTCTGAGAAAAAGCAAGCACGGAGGACGAGAATCGCTTTTGCCCTCCGTAGTGTTCCGGGCAGCGGGTAGAACCAGGCAGAGAATTCCCGTCTAGCAGCTTCCCTGTGGCGGGGAAGTGCAAACGTACACGTTTTCGGCCGAAAACGCGTTTTCCGGCGAAAACGCACACCACGGCTCTTTCTGAGAAAAAGCAAGCACGGAGGACGAGAATCGCTTTTGCCCTGCGTAGCGTTCCGGGCAGCGGGTAGAACCAGGCAGAGAATTCCCGTCTAGCAGCTTCCCTGTGGCGGGGAAGTGCAAACGTACACGTTTTCGGCCGAAAACGCGTTTTCCGGCGAAAACGCACACCACGGCTCTTTCTGAGAAAAAGCAAGCACGGAGGACGAGAATCGCTTTTGCCCTGCGTAGTGTTCCGGGCAGCGGGTAGAACCAGGCAGAGAATTCCCGGCTAGCAGCTTCCCTGTGGCCGGGAAGTGCAAACGTACACGTTTTCGGCCGAAAACACGTTTTCCGGCGAAAACGCAAACCACGGCTCTTTCTGAGAAAAAGCAAGCACGGAGGACGAGAATCGCTTTTGCCCTGCGTAGCGTTCCGGGCAGCGGGTAGAACCAGGCAGAGAATTCCCGGCTAGCAGCTTCCCTGTGGCCGGGAAGTGCAAACGTACACGTTTTCGGCCGAAAACGCGTTTTCCGGCGAAAACGCACACCACGGCTCTTTCTGAGAAAAAGCAAGCACGGAGGACGAGAATCGCTTTTGCCCTGCGTAGCGTTCCGGGCAGCGGGTAGAACCAGGCAGAGAATTCCCGGCTAGCAGCTTCCCTGTGGCGGGGAAGTGCAAACGTACACGTTTTCGGCCGAAAACGCGTTTTCCGGCGAAAACGCACACCACGGCTCTTTCTGAGAAAAAGCAAGCACGGAGGACGAGAATCGCTTTTGCCCTGCGTAGCGTTCTGAGCAGCGGGTAGAAATAGGCAGCGAATTGCCGGCTAGCAGCTTCCCTGTGGCGGGGAAGTGCAAACGTACACGTTTTCGGCCGAAAACGCGTTTTCCGGCGAAAACGCACACCACGGCTCTTTCTGAGAAAAAGCAAGCACGGAGGACGAGAATCGCTTTTGCCCTCCGTAATGTTCCGGGCAGCGGGTAGAACCAGGCAGAGAATTCCCGGCTAGCAGCTTCCCTGTCGCCGGGAAGTGCAAACGTACACGTTTTCGCCGAAAACACGTTTTCCGGCGAAAACGCACACCACGGCTCTTTCTGAGAAAAAGCAAGCACGGAGGACGAGAATCGCTTTTGCCCTGCGTAGCGTTCCGGGCAGCGGGTAGAACCAGGCAGAGAATTCCCGGCTAGCAGCTTCCCTGTGGCCGGGAAGTGCAAACGTACACGTTTACGGCCGAAAACACGTTTTCCGGCGAAAACGCAAACCACGGCTCTTTCTGAGAAAAAGCAAGCACGGAGGACGAGAATCGCTTTTGCCCTGCGTAGCGTTCCGGGCAGCGGGTAGAACCAGGCAGAGAATTCCCGGCTAGCAGCTTCCCTGTGGCCGGGAAGTGCAAACGTACACGTTTTCGCCGAAAACGCGTTTTCCGGCGAAAACGCACACCACGGCTCTTTCTGAGAAAAAGCAAGCACGGAGGACGAGAATCGCTTTTGCCCTGCGTAGCGTTCCGGGCAGCGGGTAGAACCAGGCAGAGAATTCCCGGCTAGCAGCTTCCCTGTGGCGGGGAAGTGCAAACGTACACGTATTCGGCCGAAAACGCGTTTTCTGGCGAAAACGCACACCACGGCTCTTTCTGAGAAAAAGCAAGCACGGAGGACGAGAATCGCTTTTGCCCTGCGTAGCGTTCCGGGCAGCGGGTAGAACCAGGCAGAGAATTCCCGGCTAGCAGCTTGCCTGTGGCGGGGAAGTGCAAACGTACACGTTTTCGGCAGAAAACGCGTTTTCTGGCGAAAACGCACAACACGGCACTTTCTGAGAAAAAGCAAGCACGGAGGACGAGAATCGCTTTTGCCCTGCGTAGCGTTCCGGGCAGCGGGTAGAACCAGGCAGAGAATTCCCGGCTAGCAGCTTCCCTGTGGCCGGGAAGTGCAAACGTACACGTTTTCGGCAAAAAACCTGTTTTCCGGCGAAAACGCACACCACGGCTCTTTCTGAGAAAAAGCAAGCACGGAGGACGAGAATCGCTTTTGCCCTGCGTAGCGTTCCGGGCAGCGGGTAGAACCAGGCAGAGAATTCCCGTCTAGCAGCTTCCCTGTGGCGGGGAAGTGCAAACGTACACGTTTTCGGCCGAAAACGCGTTTTCCGGCGAAAACGCACACCACGGCTCTTTCTGAGAAAAAGCAAGCACGGAGGACGAGAATCGCTTTTGCCCTGCGTAGCGTTCCGGGCAGCGGGTAGAACCAGGCAGAGAATTCCCGGCTAGCAGCTTCCCTGTGGCCGGGAAGTGCAAACGTACACGTTTTCGCCGAAAACGCGTTTTCCGGCGAAAACGCACACCACGGCTCTTTCTGAGAAAAAGCAAGCACGGAGGACGAGAATCGCTTTTGCCCTGCGTAGCGTTCCGGGCAGCGGGTAGAACCAGGCAGAGAATTCCCGGCTAGCAGCTTCCCTGTGGCCGGGAAGTGCAAACGTACACGTTTTCGGCCGAAAACGCGTTTTCCGGCGAAAACGCACACCACGGCTCTTTCTGAGAAAAAGCAAGCACGGAGGACGAGAATCGCTTTTGCCCTGCGTAGCGTTCCGGGCAGCGGGTAGAACCAGGCAGAGAATTCCCGGCTAGCAGCTTGCCTGTGGCGGGGAAGTGCAAGCGTACACGTTTTCGGCAGAAAACGCGTTTTCTGGCGAAAACGCAAACCACGGCACTTTCTGAGAAAAAGCAAGCACGGAGGACGAGAATCGCTTTTGCCCTGTGTAGCGTTCCGGGCAGCGGGTAGAACCAGGCAGAGAATTCCCGGCTAGCAGCTTCCCTGTGGCCGGGAAGTGCAAATGTACACGTATTCGGCCGAAAACGCGTTTTCCCGCGAAAACGCACACCACGGCTCTTTCTGAGAAAAAGCAAGCACGAAGGACGAGAATCGCTTTTGCCCTGCGTAGCGTTATGAGCAGCGGGTAGAAATAGACAGCGAATTGCCGGCTAGCAGCTTCCCTGTGGCGTGGAAGTGCAAACGTACACTTTTTCGGCCGAAAACGCGTTTTCCGGCGAAAACGCACACCACGGCTCTTTCTGAGAAAAAGCAAGCACGGAGGACGAGAATCGCTTTTGCCCTGCGTAGCGTTCCGGGCAGCGGGTAGAACCAGGCAGAGAATTCCCGGCTAGCAGCTTCCCTGTGGCCGGGAAGTGCAAACGTACACGTTTTCGGCCGAAAACGCGTTTTCCGGCGAAAACGCACACCACGGCTCTTTCTGAGAAAAAGCAAGCACGGAGGACGAGAATCGCTTTTGCCCTGCGTAGCGTTCCGGGCAGCGGGTAGAACCAGGCAGAGAATTCCCGGCTAGCAGCTTCCCTGTGGCCGGGAAGTGCAAACGTACACGTTTTCGGCCGAAAACGCGTTTTCCGGCGAAAACGCACACCACGGCTCTTTCTGAGAAAAAGCAAGCACGGAGGACGAGAATCGCTTTTGCCCTGCGTAGCGTTCCGGGCAGCGGGTAGAACCAGGCAGAGAATTCCCGGCTAGCAGCTTCCCTGTGGCCGGGAAGTGCAAACGTACACGTTTTCGGCCGAAAACGCGTTTTCCGGAGAAAACGCACACCACGGCTCTTTCTGAGAAAAAGCAAGCACGGAGGACGAGAATCGCTTTTGCCCTGCGTAGCGTTCTGAGCAGCGGGTAGAAATAGGCAGCGAATTGCCGGCTAGCAGCTTCCCTGTGGCGGGGAAGTGCAAACGTACACGTTTTTGGCCGAAAACGCGTTTTCCGGCGAAAACGCACACCACGGCTCTTTCTGAGAAAAAGCAAGCACGGAGGACGAGAATCGCTTTTGCCCTCCGTAGTGTTCCGGGCAGCGGGTAGAACCAGGCAGAGAATTCCCGTCTAGCAGCTTCCCTGTGGCGGGGAAGTGCAAACGTACACGTTTTCGGCCGAAAACGCGTTTTCCGGCGAAAACGCACACCACGGCTCTTTCTGAGAAAAAGCAAGCACGGAGGACGAGAATCGCTTTTGCCCTGCGTAGCGTTCCGGGCAGCGGGTAGAACCAGGCAGAGAATTCCCGTCTAGCAGCTTCCCTGTGGCGGGGAAGTGCAAACGTACACGTTTTCGGCCGAAAACGCGTTTTCCGGCGAAAACGCACACCACGGCTCTTTCTGAGAAAAAGCAAGCACGGAGGACGAGAATCGCTTTTGCCCTGCGTAGTGTTCCGGGCAGCGGGTAGAACCAGGCAGAGAATTCCCGGCTAGCAGCTTCCCTGTGGCCGGGAAGTGCAAACGTACACGTTTTCGGCCGAAAACACGTTTTCCGGCGAAAACGCAAACCACGGCTCTTTCTGAGAAAAAGCAAGCACGGAGGACGAGAATCGCTTTTGCCCTGCGTAGCGTTCCGGGCAGCGGGTAGAACCAGGCAGAGAATTCCCGGCTAGCAGCTTCCCTGTGGCCGGGAAGTGCAAACGTACACGTTTTCGGCCGAAAACGCGTTTTCCGGCGAAAACGCACACCACGGCTCTTTCTGAGAAAAAGCAAGCACGGAGGACGAGAATCGCTTTTGCCCTGCGTAGCGTTCCGGGCAGCGGGTAGAACCAGGCAGAGAATTCCCGGCTAGCAGCTTCCCTGTGGCGGGGAAGTGCAAACGTACACGTTTTCGGCCGAAAACGCGTTTTCCGGCGAAAACGCACACCACGGCTCTTTCTGAGAAAAAGCAAGCACGGAGGACGAGAATCGCTTTTGCCCTGCGTAGCGTTCTGAGCAGCGGGTAGAAATAGGCAGCGAATTGCCGGCTAGCAGCTTCCCTGTGGCGGGGAAGTGCAAACGTACACGTTTTCGGCCGAAAACGCGTTTTCCGGCGAAAACGCACACCACGGCTCTTTCTGAGAAAAAGCAAGCACGGAGGACGAGAATCGCTTTTGCCCTCCGTAATGTTCCGGGCAGCGGGTAGAACCAGGCAGAGAATTCCCGGCTAGCAGCTTCCCTGTCGCCGGGAAGTGCAAACGTACACGTTTTCGCCGAAAACACGTTTTCCGGCGAAAACGCACACCACGGCTCTTTCTGAGAAAAAGCAAGCACGGAGGACGAGAATCGCTTTTGCCCTGCGTAGCGTTCCGGGCAGCGGGTAGAACCAGGCAGAGAATTCCCGGCTAGCAGCTTCCCTGTGGCCGGGAAGTGCAAACGTACACGTTTACGGCCGAAAACACGTTTTCCGGCGAAAACGCAAACCACGGCTCTTTCTGAGAAAAAGCAAGCACGGAGGACGAGAATCGCTTTTGCCCTGCGTAGCGTTCCGGGCAGCGGGTAGAACCAGGCAGAGAATTCCCGGCTAGCAGCTTCCCTGTGGCCGGGAAGTGCAAACGTACACGTTTTCGCCGAAAACGCGTTTTCCGGCGAAAACGCACACCACGGCTCTTTCTGAGAAAAAGCAAGCACGGAGGACGAGAATCGCTTTTGCCCTGCGTAGCGTTCCGGGCAGCGGGTAGAACCAGGCAGAGAATTCCCGGCTAGCAGCTTCCCTGTGGCGGGGAAGTGCAAACGTACACGTATTCGGCCGAAAACGCGTTTTCTGGCGAAAACGCACACCACGGCTCTTTCTGAGAAAAAGCAAGCACGGAGGACGAGAATCGCTTTTGCCCTGCGTAGCGTTCCGGGCAGCGGGTAGAACCAGGCAGAGAATTCCCGGCTAGCAGCTTGCCTGTGGCGGGGAAGTGCAAACGTACACGTTTTCGGCAGAAAACGCGTTTTCTGGCGAAAACGCACAACACGGCACTTTCTGAGAAAAAGCAAGCACGGAGGACGAGAATCGCTTTTGCCCTGCGTAGCGTTCCGGGCAGCGGGTAGAACCAGGCAGAGAATTCCCGGCTAGCAGCTTCCCTGTGGCCGGGAAGTGCAAACGTACACGTTTTCGGCAAAAAACCTGTTTTCCGGCGAAAACGCACACCACGGCTCTTTCTGAGAAAAAGCAAGCACGGAGGACGAGAATCGCTTTTGCCCTGCGTAGCGTTCCGGGCAGCGGGTAGAACCAGGCAGAGAATTCCCGTCTAGCAGCTTCCCTGTGGCGGGGAAGTGCAAACGTACACGTTTTCGGCCGAAAACGCGTTTTCCGGCGAAAACGCACACCACGGCTCTTTCTGAGAAAAAGCAAGCACGGAGGACGAGAATCGCTTTTGCCCTGCGTAGCGTTCTGAGCAGCGGGTAGAAATAGGCAGCGAATTGCCGGCTAGCAGCTTCCCTGTGGCGGGGAAGTGCAAACGTACACGTTTTCGGCCGAAAACGCGTTTTCCGGCGAAAACGCACACCACGGCTCTTTCTGAGAAAAAGCAAGCACGGAGGACGAGAATCGCTTTTGCCCTCCGTAATGTTCCGGGCAGCGGGTAGAACCAGGCAGAGAATACCCGGCTAGCAGCTTCCCTGTGGCCGGGAAGTGCAAACGTACACGTTTTCGCCGAAAACACGTTTTCCGGCGAAAACGCACACCACGGCTCTTTCTGAGAAAAAGCAAGCACGGAGGACGAGAATCGCTTTTGCCCTGCGTAGTGTTCCGGGCAGCGGGTAGAACCAGGCAGAGAATTCCCGGCTAGCAGCTTCCCTGTGGCCGGGAAGTGCAAACGTACACGTTTTCGGCCGAAAACACGTTTTCCGTCGAAAACGCAAACCACGGCTCTTTCTGAGAAAAAGCAAGCACGGAGGACGAGAGTCGCTTTTGCCCTGCGTAGCGTTCCGGGCAGCGGGTAGAACCAGGCAGAGAATTCCCGGCTAGCAGCTTCCCTGTCGCCGGGAAGTGCAAACGTACACGTTTTCGCCGAAAACACGTTTTCCGGCGAAAACGCACACCACGGCTCTTTCTGAGAAAAAGCAAGCACGGAGGACGAGAATCGCTTTTGCCCTGCGTAGCGTTCCGGGCAGCGGGTAGAACCAGGCAGAGAATTCCCGGCTAGCAGCTTCCCTGTGGCCGGGAAGTGCAAACGTACACGTTTACGGCCGAAAACACGTTTTCCGGCGAAAACGCAAACCACGGCTCTTTCTGAGAAAAAGCAAGCACGGAGGACGAGAATCGCTTTTGCCCTGCGTAGCGTTCCGGGCAGCGGGTAGAACCAGGCAGAGAATTCCCGGCTAGCAGCTTCCCTGTGGCCGGGAAGTGCAAACGTACACGTTTTCGCCGAAAACGCGTTTTCCGGCGAAAACGCACACCACGGCTCTTTCTGAGAAAAAGCAAGCACGGAGGACGAGAATCGCTTTTGCCCTGCGTAGCGTTCCGGGCAGCGGGTAGAACCAGGCAGAGAATTCCCGGCTGGCAGCTTCCCTGTGGCGGGGAAGTGCAAACGTACACGTATTCGGCCGAAAACGCGTTTTCTGGCGAAAACGCACACCACGGCTCTTTCTGAGAAAAAGCAAGCACGGAGGACGAGAATCGCTTTTGCCCTGCGTAGCGTTCCGGGCAGCGGGTAGAACCAGGCAGAGAATTCCCGGCTAGCAGCTTCCCTGTGGCCGGGAAGTGCAAACGTACACGTTTTCGGCAGAAAACGCGTTTTCTGGCGAAAACGCACAACACGGCACTTTCTGAGAAAAAGCAAGCACGGAGGACGAGAATCGCTTTTGCCCTGCGTAGCGTTCCGGGCAGCGGGTAGAACCAGGCAGAGAATTCCCGGCTAGCAGCTTCCCTGTGGCCGGGAAGTGCAAACGTACACGTTTTCGGCAAAAAACCTGTTTTCCGGCGAAAACGCACACCACGGCTCTTTCTGAGAAAAAGCAAGCACGGAGGACGAGAATCGCTTTTGCCCTGCGTAGCGTTCCGGGCAGCGGGTAGAACCAGGCAGAGAATTCCCGTCTAGCAGCTTCCCTGTGGCGGGGAAGTGCAAACGTACACGTTTTCGGCCGAAAACGCGTTTTCCGGCGAAAACGCACACCACGGCTCTTTCTGAGAAAAAGCAAGCACGGAGGACGAGAATCGCTTTTGCCCTGCGTAGCGTTCTGAGCAGCGGGTAGAAATAGGCAGCGAATTGCCGGCTAGCAGCTTCCCTGTGGCGGGGAAGTGCAAACGTACACGTTTTCGGCCGAAAACGCGTTTTCCGGCGAAAACGCACACCACGGCTCTTTCTGAGAAAAAGCAAGCACGGAGGACGAGAATCGCTTTTGCCCTCCGTAATGTTCCGGGCAGCGGGTAGAACCAGGCAGAGAATACCCGGCTAGCAGCTTCCCTGTGGCCGGGAAGTGCAAACGTACACGTTTTCGCCGAAAACACGTTTTCCGGCGAAAACGCACACCACGGCTCTTTCTGAGAAAAAGCAAGCACGGAGGACGAGAATCGCTTTTGCCCTGCGTAGTGTTCCGGGCAGCGGGTAGAACCAGGCAGAGAATTCCCGGCTAGCAGCTTCCCTGTGGCCGGGAAGTGCAAACGTACACGTTTTCGGCCGAAAACACGTTTTCCGTCGAAAACGCAAACCACGGCTCTTTCTGAGAAAAAGCAAGCACGGAGGACGAGAGTCGCTTTTGCCCTGCGTAGCGTTCCGGGCAGCGGGTAGAACCAGGCAGAGAATTCCCGGCTAGCAGCTTGCCTGTGGCGGGGAAGTGCAAACGTACACGTTTTCGGCAGAAAACGCGTTTTCCGGCGAAAACGCACACCACGGCTCTTTCTGAGAAAAAGCAAGCACGGAGGACGAGAATCGCTTTTGCCCTGCGTAGCGTTCCGGGCAGCGGGTAGAACCAGGCAGAGAATTCCCGGCTAGCAGCTTCCCTGTGGCCGGGAAGTGCAAACGTACACGTTTTCGGCCGAAAACGCGTTTTCCGGCGAAAACGCACACCACGGCTCTTTCTGAGAAAAAGCAAGCACGGAGGACGAGAATCGCTTTTGCCCTGCGTAGCGTTCCGGGCAGCGGGTAGAACCAGGCAGAGAATTCCCGGCTAGCAGCTTCCCTGTGGCCGGGAAGTGCAAACGTACACGTTTTCGGCCGAAAACGCGTTTTCCGGCGAAAACGCACACCACGGCTCTTTCTGAGAAAAAGCAAGCACGGAGGACGAGAATCGCTTTTGCCCTGCGTAGCGTTCCGGGCAGCGGGTAGAACCAGGCAGAGAATTCCCGGCTAGCAGCTTCCCTGTGGCGGGGAAGTGCAAACGTACACGTTTTCGGCCGAAAACGCGTTTTCCGGCGAAAACGCACACCACGGCTCTTTCTGAGAAAAAGCAAGCACGGAGGACGAGAATCGCTTTTGCCCTGCGTAGCGTTCCGGGCAGCGGGTAGAACCAGGCAGAGAATTCCCGGCTAGCAGCTTGCCTGTGGCGGGGAAGTGCAAACGTACACGTTTTCGGCAGAAAACGCGTTTTCTGGCGAAAACGCACAACACGGCACTTTCTGAGAAAAAGCAAGCACGGAGGACGAGAATCGCTTTTGCCCTGCGTAGCGTTCCGGGCAGCGGGTAGAACCAGGCAGAGAATTCCCGGCTAGCAGCTTCCCTGTGGCCGGGAAGTGCAAACGTACACGTTTTCGGCCGAAAACCTGTTTTCCGGCGAAAACGCACACCACGGCTCTTTCTGATAAAAAGCAAGCACGGAGGACGAGAATCGCTTTTGCCCTGCGTAGCGTTCCGGGCAGCGGGTAGAACCAGGCAGAGAATTCCCGGCTAGCAGCTTCCCTGTGGCCGGGAAGTGCAAACGTACACGTTTTCGGCCGAAAACGCGTTTTCCGGCGAAAACGCACACCACGGCTCTTTCTGAGAAAAAGCAAGCACGGAGGACGAGAATCGCTTTTGCCCTGCGTAGCGTTCCGGGCAGCGGGTAGAACCAGGCAGAGAATTCCCGGCTAGCAGCTTCCCTGTGGCGGGGAAGTGCAAACGTACACGTTTTCGGCCGAAAACTCGTTTTCCGGCGAAAACGCACACCACGGCTCTTTCTGAGAAAAAGCAAGCACGGAGGACGAGAATCGCTTTTGCCCTGCGTAGCGTTCTGAGCAGCGGGTAGAAATAGGCAGCGAATTGCCGGCTAGCAGCTTCCCTGTGGCGGGGAAGTGCAAACGTACACGTTTTCGGCCGAAAACGCGTTTTCCGGCGAAAACGCACACCACGGCTCTTTCTGAGAAAAAGCAAGCACGGAGGACGAGAATCGCTTTTGCCCTGCGTAGTGTTCCGGGCAGCGGGTAGAACCAGGCAGCGAATTCCCGGCTAGCAGCTTCCCTGTGGCCGGGAAGTGCAAACGTACACGTTTTCGGCAGAAAACGCGTTTTCCGGCGAAAACGCACACCACGGGTCTTTCTGAGAAAAAGCAAGCACGGAGGACGAGAATCGCTTTTGCCCTGCGTAGCGTTCCGGGCAGCGGGTAGAACCAGGCAGAGAATTCCCGGCTAGCAGCTTCCCTGTGGCCGGGAAGTGCAAACGTACACGTTTTCGCCGAAAACGCGTTTTCCGGCGAAAACGCACACCACGGCTCTTTCTGAGAAAAAGCAAGCACGGAGGACGAGAATCGCTTTTGCCCTGCGTAGCGTTCCGGGCAGCGGGTAGAACCAGGCAGAGAATTCCCGGCTAGCATCTTCCCTGTGGCCGGGAAGTGCAAACGTACACGTTTTCGGCCGAAAACACGTTTTCCGGCGAAAACGCAAACCACGGCTCTTTCTGAGAAAAAGCAAGCACGGAGGACGAGAATCGCTTTTGCCCTGCGTAGCGTTCCGGGCAGCGGGTAGAACCAGGCAGAGAATTCCCGGCTAGCAGCTTCCCTGTGGCCGGGAAGTGCAAACGTACACGTTTTCGGCCGAAAACGCGTTTTCCGGCGAAAACGCACACCACGGCTCTTTCTGAGAAAAAGCAAGCACGGAGGACGAGAATCGCTTTTGCCCTGCGTAGCGTTCCGGGCAGCGGGTAGAACCAGGCAGAGAATTCCCGGCTAGCAGCTTCCCTGTGGCGGGGAAGTGCAAACGTACACGTTTTCGGCCGAAAACTCGTTTTCCGGCGAAAACGCACACCACGGCTCTTTCTGAGAAAAAGCAAGGACGGAGGACGAGAATCGCTTTTGCCCTGCGTAGCGTTCCGGGCAGCGGGTAGAACCAGGCAGCGAATTCCCGTCTAGCAGCTTCCCTGTGGCGGGGAAGTGCAAACGTACACGTTTTCGGCCGAAAACGCGTTTTCCGGCGAAAACGCACACCACGGCTCTTTCTGAGAAAAAGCAAGCACGGAGGACGAGAACCGCTTTTGCCCTGCGTAGCGTTCCGGGCAGCGGGTAGAACCAGGCAGAGAATTCCCGGCTAGCAGCTTCCCTGTGGCGGGGAAGTGCAAACGTACACGTTTTCGGCCGAAAACGCGTTTTCCGGCGAAAACGCACACCACGGCTCTTTCTGAGAAAAAGCAAGCACGGAGGACGAGAATCGCTTTTGCCCTGCGTAGTGTTCCGGGCAGCGGGTAGAACCAGGCAGAGAATTCCCGGCTAGCAGCTTCCCTGTGGCCGGGAAGTGCAAACGTACACGTTTTCGGCCGAAAACACGTTTTCCGGCGAAAACGCAAACCACGGCTCTTTCTGAGAAAAAGCAAGCACGGAGGACGAGAATCGCTTTTGCCCTGCGTAGCGTTCTGAGCAGCGGGTAGAAATAGGCAGCGAATTGCCGGCTAGCAGCTTCCCTGTGGCCGGGAAGTGCAAACGTACACGTTTTTGGCCGAAAACGCGTTTTCCGGCGAAAACGCACACCACGGCTCTTTCTGAGAAAAAGCAAGCACGGAGGACGAGAATCGCTTTTGCCCTCCGTAGTGTTCCGGGCAGCGGGTAGAACCAGGCAGAGAATTCCCGTCTAGCAGCTTCCCTGTGGCGGGGAAGTGCAAACGTACACGTTTTCGGCCGAAAACGCGTTTTCCGGCGAAAACGCACACCACGGCTCTTTCTGAGAAAAAGCAAGCACGGAGGACGAGAATCGCTTTTGCCCTGCGTAGCGTTCCGGGCAGCGGGTAGAACCAGGCAGAGAATTCCCGGCTAGCAGCTTCCCTGTGGCGGGGAAGTGCAAACGTACACGTTTTCGGCCGAAAACGCGTTTTCCGGCGAAAACGCACACCACGGCTCTTTCTGAGAAAAAGCAAGCACGGAGGACGAGAACCGCTTTTGCCCTGCGTAGCGTTCCGGGCAGCGGGTAGAACCAGGCAGAGAATTCCCGGCTAGCAGCTTCCCTGTGGCGGGGAAGTGCAAACGTACACGTATTCGGCCTGAAACGCGTTTTCTGGCGAAAACGCACACCACGGCTCTTTCTGAGAAAAAGCAAGCACGGAGGACGAGAATCGCTTTTGCCCTGCGTAGTGTTCCGGGCAGCGGGTAGAACCAGGCAGAGAATTCCCGGCTAGCAGCTTCCCTGTGGCGGGGAAGTGCAAACGTACACGTTTTCGGCCGAAAACGCGTTTTCCGGCGAAAACGCACACCACGGCTCTTTCTGAGAAAAAGCAAGCACGGAGGACGAGAATCGCTTTTGCCCTGCGTAGCGTTCTGAGCAGCGGGTAGAAATAGGCAGCGAATTGCCGGCTAGCAGCGTCCCTGTGGCGGGGAAGTGCAAACGTACACGTTTTCGGCCGAAAACGCGTTTTCCGGCGAAAACGCACACCACGGCTCTTTCTGAGAAAAAGCAAGCACGGAGGACGAGAATCGCTTTTGCCCTCCGTAATGTTCCGGGCAGCGGGTAGAACCAGGCAGAGAATTCCCGGCTAGCAGCTTCCCTGTCGCCGGGAAGTGCAAACGTACACGTTTTCGCCGAAAACACGTTTTCCGGCGAAAACGCACACCACGGCTCTTTCTGAGAAAAAGCAAGCACGGAGGACGAGAATCGCTTTTGCCCTGCGTAGCGTTCCGGGCAGCGGGTAGAACCAGGCAGAGAATTCCCGGCTAGCAGCTTCCCTGTGGCCGGGAAGTGCAAACGTACACGTTTACGGCCGAAAACACGTTTTCCGGCGAAAACGCAAACCACGGCTCTTTCTGAGAAAAAGCAAGCACGGAGGACGAGAATCGCTTTTGCCCTGCGTAGCGTTCCGGGCAGCGGGTAGAACCAGGCAGAGAATTCCCGGCTAGCAGCTTCCCTGTGGCCGGGAAGTGCAAACGTACACGTTTTCGCCGAAAACGCGTTTTCCGGCGAAAACGCACACCACGGCTCTTTCTGAGAAAAAGCAAGCACGGAGGACGAGAATCGCTTTTGCCCTGCGTAGCGTTCCGGGCAGCGGGTAGAACCAGGCAGAGAATTCCCGGCTAGCAGCTTCCCTGTGGCGGGGAAGTGCAAACGTACACGTATTCGGCCGAAAACGCGTTTTCTGGCGAAAACGCACACCACGGCTCTTTCTGAGAAAAAGCAAGCACGGAGGACGAGAATCGCTTTTGCCCTGCGTAGCGTTCCGGGCAGCGGGTAGAACCAGGCAGAGAATTCCCGGCTAGCAGCTTGCCTGTGGCGGGGAAGTGCAAACGTACACGTTTTCGGCCGAAAACGCGTTTTCCGGCTTAAACGCACACCACGGCTCTTTCTGAGAAAAAGCAAGCACGGAGGACGAGAATCGCTTTTGCCCTGCGTAGCGTTCCGGGCAGCGGGTAGAACCAGGCAGAGAATTCCCGGCTAGCAGCTTCCCTGTGGCCGGGAAGTGCAAACGTACACGTTTTCGGCCGAAAACGCGTTTTCCGGCGAAAACGCACACCACGGCTCTTTCTGAGAAAAAGCAAGCACGGAGGACGAGAATCGCTTTTGCCCTGCGTAGCGTTCCGGGCAGCGGGTAGAACCAGGCAGAGAATTCCCGGCTAGCAGCTTGCCTGTGGCGGGGAAGTGCAAACGTACACGTTTTCGGCAGAAAACGCGTTTTCTGGCGAAAACGCACACCACGGCTCTTTCTGAGAAAAAGCAAGCACGGAGGACGAGAATCGCTTTTGCCCTGAGTAGCGTTCCGGGCAGCGGGTAGAACCAGGCAGAGAATTCCCGGCTAGCAGCTTCCCTGTGGCCGGGAAGTGCAAACGTACACGTTTTCGGCCGAAAACCTGTTTTCCGGCGAAAACGCACACCACGGCTCTTTCTGAGAAAAAGCAAGCACGGAGGACGAGAATCGCTTTTGCCCTGCGTAGCGTTCCGGGCAGCGGGTAGAACCAGGCAGAGAATTCCCGGCTAGCAGCTTCCCTGTGGCGGGGAAGTGCAAACGTACACGTTTTCGGCCGAAAACGCGTTTTCCGGCGAAAACGCACACCACGGCTCTTTCTGAGAAAAAGCAAGCACGGAGGACGAGAATCGCTTTTGCCCTGCGTAGCGTTCTGAGCAGCGGGTAGAAATAGGCAGCGAATTGCCGGCTAGCAGCTTCCCTGTGGCGGGGAAGTGCAAACGTACACGTTTTCGGCCGAAAACGCGTTTTCCGGCGAAAACGCACACCACGGCTCTTTCTGAGAAAAAGCAAGCACGGAGGACGAGAATCGCTTTTGCCCTCCGTAATGTTCCGGGCAGCGGGTAGAACCAGGCAGAGAATTCCCGGCTAGCAGCTTCCCTGTGGCCGGGAAGTGCAAACGTACACGTTTTCGCCGAAAACGCGTTTTCCGGCGAAAACGCACACCACGGCTCTTTCTGAGAAAAAGCAAGCACGGAGGACGAGAATCGCTTTTGCCCTGCGTAGCGTTCCGGGCAGCGGGTAGAACCAGGCAGAGAATTCCCGGCTAGCATCTTCCCTGTGGCCGGGAAGTGCAAACGTACACGTTTTCAGCCGAAAACACGTTTTCCCGCGAAAACGCAAACCACGGCTCTTTCTGAGAAAAAGCAAGCACGGAGGACGAGAATCGCTTTTGCCCTGCGTAGCGTTCCGGGCAGCGGGTAGAACCAGGCAGAGAATTCCCGGCTAGCAGCTTCCCTGTGGCCGGGAAGTGCAAACGTACACGTTTTCGGCCGAAAACGCGTTTTCCGGCGAAAACGCACACCACGGCTCTTTCTGAGAAAAAGCAAGCACGGAGGACGAGAATCGCTTTTGCCCTGCGTAGCGTTCCGGGCAGCGGGTAGAACCAGGCAGAGAATTCCCGGCTAGCAGCTTCCCTGTGGCGGGGAAGTGCAAACGTACACGTTTTCGCCGAAAACGCGTTTTCCGGCGAAAACGCACACCACGGCTCTTTCTGAGAAAAAGCAAGCACGGAGGACGAGAATCGCTTTTGCCCTGCGTAGCGTTCTGAGCAGCGGGTAGAAATAGGCAGCGAATTGCCGGCTAGCAGCTTCCCTGTGGCGGGGAAGTGCAAACGTACACGTTTTCGGCCGAAAACGCGTTTTCCGGCGAAAACGCACACCACGGCTCTTTCTGAGAAAAAGCAAGCACGGAGTACGAGAATCGCTTTTGCCCTCCGTAATGTTCCGGGCAGCGGGTAGAACCAGGCAGAGAATTGCCGGCTAGCAGCTTCCCTGTGGCCGGGAAGTGCAAACGTACACGTTTTCGCCGAAAACGCGTTTTCTGGCGAAAACGCACACCACGGCTCTTTCTGAGAAAAAGCAAGCACGGAGGACGAGAATCGCTTTTGCCCTGCGTAGCGTTCCGGGCAGCGGGTAGAACCAGGCAGAGAATTCCCGGCTAGCAGCTTCCCTGTGGCCGGGAAGTGCAAACGTACACGTTTTCGGCCGAAAACACGTTTTCCGGCGAAAACGCAAACCACGGCTCTTTCTCAGAAAAAGCAAGCACGGAGGACGAGAATCGCTTTTGCCCTGCGTAGCGTTCCGGGCAGCGGGTAGAACCAGGCAGAGAATTCCCGGCTAGCAGCTTCCCTGTGGCGGGGAAGTGCAAACGTACACGTTTTCGGCCGAAAACGCGTTTTCCGGCGAAAACGCACACCACGGCTCTTTCTGAGAAAAAGCAAGCACGGAGGACGAGAATCGCTTTTGCCCTGCGTAGCGTTCTGAGCAGCGGGTAGAAATAGGCAGCGAATTGCCGGCTAGCAGCTTCCCTGTGGCGGGGAAGTGCAAACGTACACGTTTTCGGCCGAAAACTCGTTTTCCGGCGAAAACGCACACCACGGCTCTTTCTGAGAAAAAGCAAGCACGGAGTACGAGAATCGCTTTTGCCCTCCGTAATGTTCCGGGCAGCGGGTAGAACCAGGCAGAGAATTCCCGGCTAGCAGCTTGCCTGTGGCGGGGAAGTGCAAACGTACACGTTTTCGCCGAAAACGCGTTTTCTGGCGAAAACGCACACCACGGCTCTTTCTGAGAAAAAGCAAGCACGGAGGACGAGAATCGCTTTTGCCCTGCGTAGCGTTCCGGGCAGCGGGTAGAACCAGGCAGAGAATTCCCGGCTAGCATCTTCCCTGTGGCCGGGAAGTGCAAACGTACACGTTTTCGGCCGAAAACGCGTTTTCCGGCGAAAACGCACACCACGGCTCTTTCTGAGAAAAAGCAAGCACGGAGGACGAGAATCGCTTTTGCCCTGCGTAGCGTTCCGGGCAGCGGGTAGAACCAGGCAGAGAATTCCCGGCTAGCAGCTTGCCTGTGGCGGGGAAGTGCAAACGTACACGTTTTCGGCAGAAAACGCGTTTTCTGGCGAAAACGCACACCACGGCTCTTTCTGAGAAAAAGCAAGCACGGAGGACGAGAATCGCTTTTGCCCTGCGTAGCGTTCCGGGCAGCGGGTAGAACCAGGCAGAGAATTCCCGGCTAGCAGCTTCCCTGTGGCCGGAAGTGCAAACGTACACGTTTTCGGCCGAAAACGCGTTTTCCGGCGAAAACGCACACCACGGCTCTTTCTGAGAAAAAGCAAGCACGGAGGACGAGAATCGCTTTTGCCCTGCGTAGTGTTCCGGGCAGCGGGTAGAACCAGGCAGAGAATTCCCGGCTAGCAGCTTCCCTGTGGCCGGGAAGTGCAAACGTACACGTTTTCGGCCGAAAACGCGTTTTCCGGCGAAAACGCACACCACGGCTCTTTCTGAGAAAAAGCAAGCACGGAGGACGAGAATCGCTTTTGCCCTGCGTAGCGTTCCGGGCAGCGGGTAGAACCAGGCAGAGAATTCCCGGCTAGCAGCTTCCCTGTGGCGGGGAAGTGCAAACGTACACGTTTTCGGCCGAAAACGCGTTTTCCGGCGAAAACGCACACCACGGCTCTTTCTGAGAAAAAGCAAGCACGGAGGACGAGAATCGCTTTTGCCCTGCGTAGCGTTCCGGGCAGCGGGTAGAACCAGGCAGAGAATTCCCGGCTAGCAGCTTCCCTGTGGCGGGGAAGTGCAAACGTACACGTTTTCGCAGAAAACGCGTTTTCCGGCGAAAACGCACACCACGGCTTTTTCTGAGAAAAAGCAAGCACGGAGGACGAGAATCGCTTTTGCCCTCCGTAATGTTCCGGGCAGCGGGTAGAACCAGGCAGAGAATTCCCGGCTAGCAGCTTCCCTGTGGCCGGGAAGTGCAAACGTACACGTTTTCGCCGAAAACGCGTTTTCCGGCGAAAACGCACACCACGGCTCTTTCTGAGAAAAAGCAAGCACGGAGGACGAGAATCGCTTTTGCCCTGCGTAGCGTTCCGGGCAGCGGGTAGAACCAGGCAGAGAATTCCCGTCTAGCAGCTTCCCTGTGGCCGGGAAGTGCAAACGTACACGTTTTCGGCCGAAAACACGTTTTCCGGCGAAAACGCAAACCACGGCTCTTTCTCAGAAAAAGCAAGCACGGAGGACGAGAATCGCTTTTGCCCTGCGTAGAGTTCCGGGCAGCGGGTAGAACCAGGCAGAGAATTCCCGGCTAGCAGCTTGCCTGTGGCGGGGAAGTGCAAACGTACACGTTTTCGGCAGAAAACGCGTTTTCTGGCGAAAACGCACACCACGGCTCTTTCTGAGAAAAAGCAAGCACGGAGGACGAGAATCGCTTTTGCCCTGCGTAGCGTTCCGGGCAGCGGGTAGAACCAGGCAGAGAATTCCCGGCTAGCAGCTTCCCTGTGGCGGGCAACTGCAAACGTACACGTTTTCGGCCGAAAACGCGTTTTCCGGCGAAAAAGCACACCACGGCACTTTCTGAGAAAAAGCAAGCACGGAGGACGAGAATCGCTTTTGCCCTACGTAGCGTTCCGGGCAGGGGGTAGAACCAGGCAGAGAATTCCCGGCTAGCAGCTTCCCTGTGGCCGGGAAGTGCAAACGTACACGTTTTCGGCCGAAAACCTGTTTTCCGGCGAAAACGCACACCACGGCTCTTTCTGAGAAAAAGCAAGCACGGAGGACGAGAATCGCTTTTGCCCTGCGTAGCGTTCCGGGCAGCGGGTAGAACCAGGCAGAGAATTCCCGGCTAGCAGCTTCCCTGTGGCCGGGAAGTGCAAACGTACACGTTTTCGGCCGAAAACGCGTTTTCCGGCGAAAACGCACACCACGGCTCTTTCTGAGAAAAAGCAAGCACGGAGGACGAGAATCGCTTTTGCCCTGCGTAGCGTTCCGGGCAGCGGGTAGAACCAGGCAGAGAATTCCCGGCTAGCAGCTTGCCTGTGGCGGGGAAGTGCAAACGTACAATTTTCGGCAGAAAACACGTTTTCTGGCGAAAACGCACACCACGGCACTTTCTGAGAAAAAGCAAGCACGGAGGACGAGAATCGCTTTTGCCCTGCGTAGCGTTCCGGGCAGCGGGTAGAACCAGGCAGAGAATTCCCGTCTAGCAGCTTCCCTGTGGCCAGGAAGTGCAAACGTACACGTTTTCGGCCGAAAACGCGTTTTCCGGCGAAAACGCACACCACGGCTCTTTCTGAGAAAAAGCAAGCACGGAGGACGAGAATCGCTTTTGCCCTGCGTAGCGTTCCGGGCAGCGGGTAGAACCAGGCAGAGAATTCCCGGCTAGCAGCTTCCCTGTGGCCGGGAAGTGCAAACGTACACGTTTTCGCCGAAAACGCGTTTTCCGGCGAAAACGCACACCACGGCTCTTTCTGAGAAAAAGCAAGCACGGAGGACGAGAATCGCTTTTGCCCTGCGTAGTGTTCCGGGCAGCGGGTAGAACCAGGCAGAGAATTCCCGGCTAGCAGCTTCCCTGTGGCGGGGAAGTGCAAACGTACACGTATTCGGCCGAAAACGCGTTTTCTGGCGAAAACGCACACCACAGCTCTTTCTGAGAAAAAGCAAGCACGGAGGACGAGAATCGCTTTTGCCCTGCGTAGTGTTCCGGGCAGCGGGTAGAACCAGGCAGAGAATTCCCGGCTAGCAGCTTGCCTGTGGCGGGGAAGTGCAAACGTACACGTTTTCGCAGAAAACGCGTTTTCCGGCGAAAACGCACACCACGGCTTTTTCTGAGAAAAAGCAAGCACGGAGGACGAGAATCGCTTTTGCCCTCCGTAATGTTCCGGGCAGCGGGTAGAACCAGGCAGAGAATTCCCGGCTAGCAGCTTCCCTGTGGCCGGGAAGTGCAAACGTACACGTTTTCGCCGAAAACGCGTTTTCCGGCGAAAACGCACACCACGGCTCTTTCTGAGAAAAAGCAAGCACGGAGGACGAGAATCGCTTTTGCCCTGCGTAGCGTTCCGGGCAGCGGGTAGAACCAGGCAGAGAATTCCCGGCTAGCAGCTTCCCTGTGGCCGGGAAGTGCAAACGTACACGTTTTCGGCCGAAAACACGTTTTCCGGCGAAAACGCAAACGACGGCTCTTTCTCAGAAAAAGCAAGCACGGAGGACGAGAATCGCTTTTGCCCTGCGTAGCGTTCCGGGCAGCGGGTAGAACCAGGCAGAGAATTCCCGGCTAGCAGCTTCCCTGTGGCCGGGAAGTGCAAACGTACACGTTTTCGCCGAAAACGCGTTTTCCGGCGAAAACGCACACCACGGCTCTTTCTGAGAAAAAGCAAGCACGGACGACGAGAATCGCTTTTGCCCTGCGTAGCGTTCCGGGCAGCGGGTAGAACCAGGCAGAGAATTCCCGGCTAGCAGCTTCCCTGTGGCCGGGAAGTGCAAACGTACACGTTTTCGGCCGAAAACACGTTTTCCGGCGAAAACGCAAACCACGGCTCTTTCTCAGAAAAAGCAAGCACGGAGGACGAGAATCGCTTTTGCCCTGCGTAGCGTTCCGGGCAGCGGGTAGAACCAGGCAGAGAATTCCCGGCTAGCAGCTTCCCTGTGGCGGGGAAGTGCAAACGTACACGTTTTCGGCCGAAAACGCGTTTTCCGGCGAAAACGCACACCACGGCTCTTTCTGAGAAAAAGCAAGCACGGAGGACGAGAATCGCTTTTGCCCTGCGTAGCGTTCTGAGCAGCGGGTAGAAATAGGCAGCGAATTGCCGGCTAGCAGCTTCCCTGTGGCGGGGAAGTGCAAACGTACACGTTTTCGGCCGAAAACTCGTTTTCCGGCGAAAACGCACACCACGGCTCTTTCTGAGAAAAAGCAAGCACGGAGTACGAGAATCGCTTTTGCCCTCCGTAATGTTCCGGGCAGCGGGTAGAACCAGGCAGAGAATTCCCGGCTAGCAGCTTGCCTGTGGCGGGGAAGTGCAAACGTACACGTTTTCGCCGAAAACGCGTTTTCTGGCGAAAACGCACACCACGGCTCTTTCTGAGAAAAAGCAAGCACGGAGGACGAGAATCGCTTTTGCCCTGCGTAGCGTTCCGGGCAGCGGGTAGAACCAGGCAGAGAATTCCCGGCTAGCATCTTCCCTGTGGCCGGGAAGTGCAAACGTACACCTTTTTCGGCCGAAAACGCGTTTTCCGGCGAAAACGCACACCACGGCTCTTTCTGAGAAAAAGCAAGCACGGAGGACGAGAATCGCTTTTGCCCTGCGTAGCGTTCCGGGCAGCGGGTAGAACCAGGCAGAGAATTCCCGGCTAGCAGCTTGCCTGTGGCGGGGAAGTGCAAACGTACACGTTTTCGGCAGAAAACGCGTTTTCTGGCGAAAACGCACACCACGGCTCTTTCTGAGAAAAAGCAAGCACGGAGGACGAGAATCGCTTTTGCCCTGCGTAGCGTTCCGGGCAGCGGGTAGAACCAGGCAGAGAATTCCCGGCTAGCAGCTTCCCTGTGGCCGGAAGTGCAAACGTACACGTTTTCGGCCGAAAACGCGTTTTCCGGCGAAAACGCACACCACGGCTCTTTCTGAGAAAAAGCAAGCACGGAGGACGAGAATCGCTTTTGCCCTGCGTAGTGTTCCGGGCAGCGGGTAGAACCAGGCAGAGAATTCCCGGCTAGCAGCTTCCCTGTGGCCGGGAAGTGCAAACGTACACGTTTTCGGCCGAAAACGCGTTTTCCGGCGAAAACGCACACCACGGCTCTTTCTGAGAAAAAGCAAGCACGGAGGACGAGAATCGCTTTTGCCCTGCGTAGCGTTCCGGGCAGCGGGTAGAACCAGGCAGAGAATTCCCGGCTAGCAGCTTCCCTGTGGCGGGGAAGTGCAAACGTACACGTTTTCGGCCGAAAACACGTTTTCCGGCGAAAACGCACACCACGGCTCTTTCTGAGAAAAAGCAAGCACGGAGGACGAGAATCGCTTTTGCCCTGCGTAGCGTTCCGGGCAGCGGGTAGAACCAGGCAGAGAATTCCCGGCTAGCAGCTTGCCTGTGGCGGGGAAGTGCAAACGTACACGTTTTCGGCAGAAAACGCGTTTTCTGGCGAAAACGCACACCACGGCACTTTCTGAGAAAAAGCAAGCACGGAGGACGAGAATCGCTTTTGCCCTGCGTAGCGTTCCGGGCAGCGGGTAGAACCAGGCAGAGAATTCCCGGCTAGCAGCTTCCCTGTGGCGGGGAAGTGCAAACGTACACGTATTCGGCCGAAAACGCGTTTTCTGGCGAAAACGCACACCACGGCTCTTTCTGAGAAAAAGCAAGCACGGAGGACGAGAATCGCTTTTGCCCTGCGTAGTGTTCCGGGCAGCGGGTAGAACCAGGCAGAGAATTCCCGGCTAGCAGCTTGCCTGTGGCGGGGAAGTGCAAACGTACACGTTTTCGCAGAAAACGCGTTTTCCGGCGAAAACGCACACCACGGCTTTTTCTGAGAAAAAGCAAGCACGGAGGACGAGAATCGCTTTTGCCCTCCGTAATGTTCCGGGCAGCGGGTAGAACCAGGCAGAGAATTCCCGGCTAGCAGCTTCCCTGTGGCCGGGAAGTGCAAACGTACACGTTTTCGCCGAAAACGCGTTTTCCGGCGAAAACGCACACCACGGCTCTTTCTGAGAAAAAGCAAGCACGGAGGACGAGAATCGCTTTTGCCCTGCGTAGCGTTCCGGGCAGCGGGTAGAACCAGGCAGAGAATTCCCGTCTAGCAGCTTCCCTGTGGCCGGGAAGTGCAAACGTACACGTTTTCGGCCGAAAACGCGTTTTCCGGCGAAAACGCACACTACGGCTCTTTCTGAGAAAAAGCAAGCACGGAGGACGAGAATCGCTTTTGCCCTGCGTAGCGTTCCAGGCAGCGGGTAGAACCAGGCAGAGAATTCCCGGCTAGCAGCTTCCCTGTGGCCGGGAAGTGCAAACGTACACGTTTTCGGCCGAAAACACGTTTTCCGGCGAAAACGCAAACCACGGCTCTTTCTCAGAAAAAGCAAGCACGGAGGACGAGAATCGCTTTTGCCCTGCGTAGCGTTCCGGGCAGCGGGTAGAACCAGGCAGAGAATTCCCGGCTAGCAGCTTGCCTGTGGCGGGGAAGTGCAAACGTACACGTTTTCGGCAGAAAACGCGTTTTCTGGCGAAAACGCACACCACGGCTCTTTCTGAGAAAAAGCAAGCACGGAGGACGAGAATCGCTTTTGCCCTGCGTAGCGTTCCGGGCAGAGGGTAGAACCAGGCAGAGAATTCCCGGCTAGCAGCTTCCCTGTGGCGGGGAAGTGCAAACGTACACGTTTTCGGCCGAAAACGTGTTTTCCGGCGAAAACGCACACCACGGCTCTTTCTGAGAAAAAGCAAGCACGGAGGACGAGAATCGCTTTTGCCCTGCGTAGCGTTCTGAGCAGCGGGTAGAAATAGGCAGCGAATTGCCGGCTAGCAGCTTCCCTGTGGCGGGGAAGTGCAAACGTACACGTTTTCGGCCGAAAACGCGTTTTCCGGCGAAAACGCACACCACGGCTCTTTCTGAGAAAAAGCAAGCACGGAGGACGAGAATCGCTTTTGCCCTCCGTAATGTTCCGGGCAGCGGGTAGAACCAGGCAGAGAATTCCCGGCTAGCAGCTTCCCTGTGGCCGGGAAGTGCAAACGTACACGTTTTCGCCGAAAACGCGTTTTCCGGCGAAAACGCACACCACGGCTCTTTCTGAGAAAAAGCAAGCACGGAGGACGAGAATCGCTTTTGCCCTGCGTAGCGTTCCAGGCAGCGGGTAGAACCAGGCAGAGAATTCCCGGCTAGCAGCTTCCCTGTGGCCGGGAAGTGCAAACGTACACGTTTTCGGCCGAAAACACGTTTTCCGGCGAAAACGCAAACCACGGCTCTTTCTCAGAAAAAGCAAGCACGGAGGACGAGAATCGCTTTTGCCCTGCGTAGCGTTCCGGGCAGCGGGTAGAACCAGGCAGAGAATTCCCGGCTAGCAGCTTCCCTGTGGCCGGGAAGTGCAAACGTACACGTTTTCGGCCGAAAACGCGTTTTCCGGCGAAAACGCACACCACGGCTCTTTCTGAGAAAAAGCAAGCACGGAGGACGAGAATCGCTTTTGCCCTGCGTAGCGTTCCGGGCAGCGGGTAGAACCAGGCAGAGAATTCCCGGCTAGCAGCTTCCCTGTGGCCGGGAAGTGCAAACGTACACGTTTTCGGCCGAAAACACGTTTTCCGGCGAAAACGCACACCACGGCTCTTTCTGAGAAAAAGCAAGCACGGAGGACGAGAATCGCTTTTGCCCTGCGTAGCGTTCCGGGCAGCGGGTAGAACCAGGCAGAGAATTCCCGGCTAGCAGCTTGCCTGTGGCGGGGAAGTGCAAACGTACACGTTTTCGGCTGAAAACACGTTTTCTGGCGAAAACGCACACCACGGCACTTTCTGAGAAAAAGCAAGCACGGAGGACGAGAATCGCTTTTGCCCTGCGTAGCGTTCCGGGCAGCGGGTAGAACCAGGCAGAGAATTCCCGGCTAGCAGCTTCCCTGTGGCGGGGAAGTGCAAACGTACACGTATTCGGCCGAAAACGCGTTTTCTGGCGAAAACGCACACCACGGCTCTTTCTGAGAAAAAGCAAGCACGGAGGACGAGAATCGCTTTTGCCCTGCGTAGTGTTCCGGGCAGCGGGTAGAACCAGGCAGAGAATTCCCGGCTAGCAGCTTGCCTGTGGCGGGGAAGTGCAAACGTACACGTTTTCGCCGAAAACGCGTTTTCCGGCGAAAACGCACACCACGGCTTTTTCTGAGAAAAAGCAAGCACGGAGGACGAGAATCGCTTTTGCCCTGCGTAGCGTTCCGGGCAGCGGGTAGAACCAGGCAGAGAATTCCCGGCTAGCAGCTTCCCTGTGGCCGGGAAGTGCAAACGTACACGTTTTCGGCCGAAAACGCGTTTTCCGGCGAAAACGCACACCACGGCTCTTTCTGAGAAAAAGCAAGCACGGAGGACGAGAATCGCTTTTACCCTGCGTAGCGTTCCGGGCAGCGGGTAGAACCAGGCAGAGAATTCCCGGCTAGCAGCTTCCCTGTGGCCGGGAAGTGCAAACGTACACGTTTTCGGCCGAAAACGCGTTTTCCGGCGAAAACGCACACCACGGCTCTTTCTGAGAAAAAGCAAGCACGGAGGACGAGAATCGCTTTTGCCCTGCGTAGCGTTCCGGGCAGCGGGTAGAACCAGGCAGAGAATTCCCGGCTAGCAGCTTCCCTGTGGCGGGGAAGTGCAAACGTACACGTTTTCGGCCGAAAACGTGTTTTACGGCGAAAACGCACACCACGGCTCTTTCTGAGAAAAAGCAAGCACGGAGGACGAGAATCGCTTTTGCCCTGCGTAGCGTTCTGAGCAGCGGGTAGAAATAGGCAGCGAATTGCCGGCTAGCAGCTTCCCTGTGGCGGGGAAGTGCAAACGTACACGTTTTCGGCCGAAAACGCGTTTTCCGGCGAAAACGCACACTACGGCTCTTTCTGAGAAAAAGCAAGCACGGAGGACGAGAATCGCTTTTGCCCTCCGTAATGTTCCGGGCAGCGGGTAGAACGAGGCAGAGAATTCCCGGCTAGCAGCTTCCCTGTGGCCGGGAAGTGCAAACGTACACGTTTTCGCCGAAAACGCGTTTTCCGGCGAAAACGCACACCACGGCTCTTTCTGAGAAAAAGCAAGCACGGAGGACGAGAATCGCTTTTGCCCTGCGTAGCGTTCCAGGCAGCGGGTAGAACCAGGCAGAGAATTCCCGGCTAGCAGCTTCCCTGTGGCCGGGAAGTGCAAACGTACACGTTTTCGGCCGAAAACACGTTTTCCGGCGAAAACGCAAACCACGGCTCTTTCTCAGAAAAAGCAAGCACGGAGGACGAGAATCGCTTTTGCCCTGCGTAGCGTTCCGGGCAGCGGGTAGAACCAGGCAGAGAATTCCCGGCTAGCAGCTTGCCTGTGGCGGGGAAGTGCAAACGTACACGTTTTCGGCCGAAAACGCGTTTTCTGGCGAAAACGCACACCACGGCTCTTTCTGAGAAAAAGCAAGCACGGAGGACGAGAATCGCTTTTGCCCTGCGTAGCGTTCCGGGCAGCGGGTAGAACCAGGCAGAGAATTCCCGGCTAGCAGCTTCCCTGTGGCGGGGAAGTGCAAACGTACACGTTTTCGGCCAAAAACGTGTTTTCCGGCGAAAACGCACACCACGGCTCTTTCTGAGAAAAAGCAAGCACGGAGGACGAGAATCGCTTTTGCCCTGCGTAGCGTTCTGAGCAGCGGGTAGAAATAGGCAGCGAATTGCCGGCTAGCAGCTTCCCTGTGGCGGGGAAGTGCAAACGTACACGTTTTCGGCCGAAAACGCGTTTTCCGGCGAAAACGCACACCACGGCTCTTTCTGAGAAAAAGCAAGCACGGAGGACGAGAATCGCTTTTGCCCTCCGTAATGTTCCGGGCAGCGGGTAGAACCAGGTAGAGAATTCCCGGCTAGCAGCTTCCCTGTGGCCGGGAAGTGCAAACGTACACGTTTTCGCCGAAAACGCGTTTTCCGGCGAAAACGCACACCACGGCTCTTTCTGAGAAAAAGCAAGCACGGAGGACGAGAATCGCTTTTGCCCTGCGTAGCGTTCCAGGCAGCGGGTAGAACCAGGCAGAGAATTCCCGTCTAGCAGCTTCCCTGTGGCCGGGAAGTGCAAACGTACACGTTTTCGGCCGAAAACACGTTTTCCGGCGAAAACGCAAACCACGGCTCTTTCTCAGAAAAAGCAAGCACGGAGGACGAGAATCGCTTTTGCCCTGCGTAGCGTTCCGGGCAGCGGGTAGAACCAGGCAGAGAATTCCCGGCTATCAGCTTGCCTGTGGCGGGGAAGTGCAAACGTACACGTTTTCGGCAGAAAACGCGTTTTCTGGCGAAAACGCACACCACGGCTCTTTCTGAGAAAAAGCAAGCACGGAGGACGAGAATCGCTTTTGCCCTGCGTAGCGTTCCGGGCAGCGGGTAGAACCAGGCAGAGAATTCCCGGCTAGCAGCTTCCCTGTGGCCGGGAAGTGCAAACGTACACGTTTTCGGCCGAAAACGCGTTTTCCGGCGAAAAAGCACACCACGGCTCTTTCTGAGAAAAAGCAAGCACGGAGGACGAGAATCGCTTTTGCCCTGCGTAGTGTTCCGGGCAGCGGGTAGAACCAGGCAGAGAATTCCCGGCTAGCAGCTTCCCTGTGGCCGGGAAGTGCAAACGTACACGTTTTCGGCCGAAAACTCGTTTTCCGGCAAAAACGCACACCACGGCTCTTTCTGAGAAAAAGCAAGCACGGAGGACGAGAATCGCTTTTGCCCTGCGTAGCGTTCCGGGCAGCGGGTAGAACCAGGCAGAGAATTCCCGGCTAGCAGCTTCCCTGTGGCGGGGAAGTGCAAACGTACACGTTTTCGCCGAAAACGCGTTTTCCGGCGAAAACGCACACCACGGCTCTTTCTGAGAAAAAGCAAGCACGGAGGACGAGAATCGCTTTTGCCCTGCGTAGCGTTCCGGGCAGCGGGTAGAACCAGGCAGAGAATTCCGGGCTAGCAGCTTCCCTGTGGCGGGGAAGTGCAAACGTACACGTATTCGGCCGAAAACGCGTTTTCTGGCGAAACCGCACACCACGGCTCTTTCTGAGAAAAAGCAAGCACGGAGGACGAGAATCGCTTTTGCCCTGCGTAGCGTTCCGGGCAGCGGGTAGAACCAGGCAGAGAATTCCCGGCTAGCAGCTTCCCTGTGGCGGGGAAGTGCAAACGTACACGTTTTCGGCAGAAAACGCGTTTTCTGGCGAAAACGCACACCACGGCACTTTCTGAGAAAAAGCAAGCACGGAGGACGAGAATCGCTTTTGCCCTGCGTAGCGTCCCGGGCAGCGGGTAGAACCAGGCAGAGAATTCCCGGCTAGCAGCTTCCCTGTGGCCGGGAAGTGCAAACGTACACGTTTTCGGCCGAAAACCTGTTTTCCGGCGAAAACGCACACCACGGCTCTTTCTGAGAAAAAGCAAGCACGGAGGACGAGAATCGCTTTTGCCCTGCGTAGCGTTCCGGGCAGCGGGTAGAACCAGGCAGAGAATTCCCGGCTAGCAGCTTCCCTGTGGCCGGGAAGTGCAAACGTACACGTTTTCGGCCGAAAACACGTTTTCCGGCGAAAACGCACACCACGGCTCTTTCTGAGAAAAAGCAAGCACGGAGGACGAGAATCGCTTTTGCCCTGCGTAGCGTTCCGGGCAGCGGGTAGAACCAGGCAGAGAATTCCCGGCTAGCAGCTTGCCTGTGGCGGGGAAGTGCAAACGTACACGTTTTCGGCAGAAAACGCGTTTTCTGGCGAAAACGCACACCACGGCACTTTCTGAGAAAAAGCAAGCACGGAGGACGAGAATCGCTTTTGCCCTGCGTAGCGTTCCGGGCAGCGGGTAGAACCAGGCAGAGAATTCCCGGCTAGCAGCTTCCCTGTGGCGGGGAAGTGCAAACGTACACGTATTCGGCCGAAAACGCGTTTTATGGCGAAAACGCACACCACGGCTCTTTCTGAGAAAAAGCAAGCACGGAGGACGAGAATCGCTTTTGCCCTGCGTAGCGTTCCGGGCAGCGGGTAGAACCAGGCAGAGAATTCCCGGCTAGCAGCTTCCCTGTGGCCGGAAGTGCAAACGTACACGTTTTCGGCCGAAAACACGTTTTCCGGCGAAAACGCACACCACGGCTCTTTCTGAGAAAAAGCAAGCACGGAGGACGAGAATCGCTTTTGCCCTGCGTAGTGTTCCGGGCAGCGGGTAGAACCAGGCAGCGAATTGCCGGCTAGCAGCTTCCCTGTGGCCGGGAAGTGCAAACGTACACGTTTTCGGCAGAAAACGCGTTTTCCGGCGAAAACGCACACCACGGCTCTTTCTGAGAAAAAGCAAGCACGGAGGACGAGAATCGCTTTTGCCCTGCGTAGCGTTCCGGGCAGCGGGTAGAACCAGGCAGAGAATTCCCGGCTAGCAGCTTCCCTGTGGCCGGGAAGTGCAAACGTACACGTTTTCGCCGAAAACGCGTTTTCCGGCGAAAACGCACACCACGGCTCTTTCTGAGAAAAAGCAAGCACGGAGGACGAGAATCGCTTTTGCCCTGCGTAGCGTTCCGGGCAGCGGGTAGAACCAGGCAGAGAATTCCCGGCTAGCAGCTTCCCTGTGGCGGGGAAGTGCAAACGTACACGTTTTCGGCAGAAAACGCGTTTTCTGGCGAAAACGCACACCACGGCACTTTCTGAGAAAAAGCAAGCACGGAGGACGAGAATCGCTTTTGCCCTGCGTAGCGTTCCGGGCAGCGGGTAGAACCAGGCAGAGAATTCCCGGCTAGCAGCTTGCCTGTGGCGGGGAAGTGCAAACGTACACGTTTTCGCAGAAAACGCGTTTTCCGGCGAAAACGCACACCACGGCTTTTTCTGAGAAAAAGCAAGCACGGAGGACGAGAATCGCTTTTGCCCTGCGTAGCGTTCCGGGCAGCGGGTAGAACCAGGCAGAGAATTCCCGGCTAGCAGCTTCCCTGTGGCCGGGAAGTGCAAACGTACACGTATTCGGCCGAAAACGCGTTTTCCGGCGAAAACGCACACCATGGCTCTTTCTGAGAAAAAGCAAGCACGGAGGACGAGAATCGCTTTTGCCCTGCGTAGCGTTCTGAGCAGCGGGTAGAAATAGGCAGCGAATTGCCGGCTAGCAGCTTCCCTGTGGCGGGGAAGTGCAAACGTACACGTTTTCGGCCGAAAACGCGTTTTCCGGCGAAAACGCACACCACGGCTCTTTCTGAGAAAAAGCAAGCACGGAGGACGAGAATCGCTTTTGCCCTGCGTAGCGTTCCGGGCAGCGGGTAGAACCAGGCAGAGAATTCCGGGCTAGCAGCTTCCCTGTGGCGGGGAAGTGCAAACGTACACGTATTCGGCCGAAAACGCGTTTTCTGGCGAAACCGCACACCACGGCTCTTTCTGAGAAAAAGCAAGCACGGAGGACGAGAATCGCTTTTGCCCTGCGTAGCGTTCCGGGCAGCGGGTAGAACCAGGCAGAGAATTCCCGGCTAGCAGCTTCCCTGTGGCGGGGAAGTGCAAACGTACACGTTTTCGGCAGAAAACGCGTTTTCTGGCGAAAACGCACACCACGGCACTTTCTGAGAAAAAGCAAGCACGGAGGACGAGAATCGCTTTTGCCCTGCGTAGCGTCCCGGGCAGCGGGTAGAACCAGGCAGAGAATTCCCGGCTAGCAGCTTCCCTGTGGCCGGGAAGTGCAAACGTACACGTTTTCGGCCGAAAACCTGTTTTCCGGCGAAAACGCACACCACGGCTCTTTCTGAGAAAAAGCAAGCACGGAGGACGAGAATCGCTTTTGCCCTGCGTAGCGTTCCGGGCAGCGGGTAGAACCAGGCAGAGAATTCCCGGCTAGCAGCTTCCCTGTGGCCGGGAAGTGCAAACGTACACGTTTTCGGCCGAAAACACGTTTTCCGGCGAAAACGCACACCACGGCTCTTTCTGAGAAAAAGCAAGCACGGAGGACGAGAATCGCTTTTGCCCTGCGTAGCGTTCCGGGCAGCGGGTAGAACCAGGCAGAGAATTCCCGGCTAGCAGCTTGCCTGTGGCGGGGAAGTGCAAACGTACACGTTTTCGGCAGAAAACGCGTTTTCTGGCGAAAACGCACACCACGGCACTTTCTGAGAAAAAGCAAGCACGGAGGACGAGAATCGCTTTTGCCCTGCGTAGCGTTCCGGGCAGCGGGTAGAACCAGGCAGAGAATTCCCGGCTAGCAGCTTCCCTGTGGCGGGGAAGTGCAAACGTACACGTATTCGGCCGAAAACGCGTTTTCTGGCGAAAACGCACACCACGGCTCTTTCTGAGAAAAAGCAAGCACGGAGGACGAGAATCGCTTTTGCCCTGCGTAGTGTTCCGGGCAGCGGGTAGAACCAGGCAGAGAATTCCCGGCTAGCAGCTTGCCTGTGGCGGGGAAGTGCAAACGTACACGTTTTCGCAGAAAACGCGTTTTCCGGCGAAAACGCACACCACGGCTCTTTCTGAGAAAAAGCAAGCACGGAGGACGAGAATCGCTTTTGCCCTGCCTAGCGTTCCGGGCAGCGGGTAGAACCAGGCAGAGAATTCCCGGCTAGCAGCTTCCCTGTGGCCGGGAAGTGCAAACGTACACGTTTTCGGCCGAAAACGCGTTTTCCGGCGAAAACGCACACCACGGCTCTTTCTGAGAAAAAGCAAGCACGGAGGACGAGAATCGCTTTTGCCCTGCGTAGCGTTCCGGGCAGCGGGTAGAACCAGGCAGAGAATTCCCGGCTAGCAGCTTCCCTGTGGCGGGGAAGTGCAAACGTACACGTTTTCGGCCGAAAACGCGTTTTCCGGCGAAAACGCACACCACGGCTCTTTCTGAGAAAAAGCAAGCACGGAGGACGAGAATCGCTTTTGCCCTGCGTAGCGTTCCGGGCAGCGGGTAGAACCAGGCAGAGAATTCCCGGCTAGCAGCTTCCCTGTGGCGGGGAAGTGCAAACGTACACGTTTTCGGCAGAAAACGCGTTTTATTGCGAAAACGCACACCACGGCTCTTTCTGAGAAAAAGCAAGCACGGAGGACGAGAATCGCTTTTGCCCTGCGTAGCGTTCCGGGCAGCGGGTAGAACCAGGCAGAGAATTCCCGGCTAGCAGCTTCCCTGTGGCCGGAAGTGCAAACGTACACGTTTTCGGCCGAAAACACGTTTTCCGGCGAAAACGCACACCACGGCTCTTTCTGAGAAAAAGCAAGCACGGAGGACGAGAATCGCTTTTGCCCTGCGTAGTGTTCCGGGCAGCGGGTAGAACCAGGCAGCGAATTGCCGGCTAGCAGCTTCCCTGTGGCCGGGAAGTGCAAACGTACACGTTTTCGGCCGGAAACGCGTTTTCCGGCGAAAACGCACACCACGGCTCTTTCTGAGAAAAAGCAAGCACGGAGGACGAGAATCGCTTTTGCCCTGTGTAGCGTTCCGGGCAGCGGGTAGAACCAGGCAGAGAATTCCCGGCTAGCAGCTTCCCTGTGGCCGGGAAGTGCAAACGTACACGTTTTCGCCGAAAACGCGTTTTCCGGCGAAAACGCACACCACGGCTCTTTCTGAGAAAAAGCAAGCACGGAGGACGAGAATCGCTTTTGCCCTGCGTAGCGTTCCGGGCAGCGGGTAGAACCAGGCAGAGAATTCCCGGCTAGCAGCTTCCCTGTGGCGGGGAAGTGCAAACGTACACATATTCGGCCGAAAACGCGTTTTCTGGCGAAAACGCACACCACGGCTCTTTCTGAGAAAAAGCAAGCACGGAGGACGAGAATCGCTTTTGCCCTGCGTAGTGTTCCGGGCAGCGGGTAGAACCAGGCAGAGAATTCCCGGCTAGCAGCTTGCCTGTGGCGGGGAAGTGCAAACGTACACGTTTTCGCAGAAAACGCGTTTTCCGGCGAAAACGCACACCACGGCTTTTTCTGAGAAAAAGCAAGCACGGAGGACGAGAATCGCTTTTGCCCTCCGTAATGTTCCGGGCAGCGGGTAGAACCAGGCAGAGAATTCCCGGCTAGCAGCTTCCCTGTGGCCGAGAAGTGCAAACGTACACGTTTTCGCCGAAAACGCGTTTTCCGGCGAAAACGCACACCACGGCTCTTTCTGAGAAAAAGCAAGCACGGAGGACGAGAATCGCTTTTGCCCTGCGTAGCGTTCCGGGCAGCGGGTAGAACCAGGCAGAGAATTCCCGGCTAGCAGCTTCCCTGTGGCCGGGAAGTGCAAACGTACACGTTTTCGGCCGAAAACACGTTTTCCGGCGAAAACGCAAACGACGGCTCTTTCTCAGAAAAAGCAAGCACGGAGGACGAGAATCGCTTTTGCCCTGCGTAGCGTTCCGGGCAGCGGGTAGAACCAGGCAGAGAATTCCCGGCTAGCAGCTTCCCTGTGGCCGGGAAGTGCAAACGTACACGTTTTCGCCGAAAACGCGTTTTCCGGCGAAAACGCACACCACGGCTCTTTCTGAGAAAAAGCAAGCACGGAGGACGAGAATCGCTTTTGCCCTGCGTAGCGTTCCGGGCAGCGGGTAGAACCAGGCAGAGAATTCCCGGCTAGCAGCTTCCCTGTGGCCGGGAAGTGCAAACGTACACGTTTTCGGCCGAAAACACGTTTTCCGGCGAAAACGCAAACCACGGCTCTTTCTCAGAAAAAGCAAGCACGGAGGACGAGAATCGCTTTTGCCCTGCGTAGCGTTCCGGGCAGCGGGTAGAACCAGGCAGAGAATTCCCGGCTAGCAGCTTCCCTGTGGCGGGGAAGTGCAAACGTACACGTTTTCGGCCGAAAACGCGTTTTCCGGCGAAAACGCACACCACGGCTCTTTCTGAGAAAAAGCAAGCACGGAGGACGAGAATCGCTTTTGCCCTGCGTAGCGTTCTGAGCAGCGGGTAGAAATAGGCAGCGAATTGCCGGCTAGCAGCTTCCCTGTGGCGGGGAAGTGCAAACGTACACGTTTTCGGCCGAAAACTCGTTTTCCGGCGAAAACGCACACCACGGCTCTTTCTGAGAAAAAGCAAGCACGGAGTACGAGAATCGCTTTTGCCCTCCGTAATGTTCCGGGCAGCGGGTAGAACCAGGCAGAGAATTCCCGGCTAGCAGCTTGCCTGTGGCGGGGAAGTGCAAACGTACACGTTTTCGCCGAAAACGCGTTTTCTGTCGAAAACGCACACCACGGCTCTTTCTGAGAAAAAGCAAGCACGGAGGACGAGAATCGCTTTTGCCCTGCGTAGCGTTCCGGGCAGCGGGTAGAACCAGGCAGAGAATTCCCGGCTAGCATCTTCCCTGTGGCCGGGAAGTGCAAACGTACACCTTTTTCGGCCGAAAACGCGTTTTCCGGCGAAAACGCACACCACGGCTCTTTCTGAGAAAAAGCAAGCACGGAGGACGAGAATCGCTTTTGCCCTGCGTAGCGTTCCGGGCAGCGGGTAGAACCAGGCAGAGAATTCCCGGCTAGCAGCTTGCCTGTGGCGGGGAAGTGCAAACGTACACGTTTTCGGCAGAAAACGCGTTTTCTGGCGAAAACGCACACCACGGCTCTTTCTGAGAAAAAGCAAGCACGGAGGACGAGAATCGCTTTTGCCCTGCGTAGCGTTCCGGGCAGCGGGTAGAACCAGGCAGAGAATTCCCGGCTAGCAGCTTCCCTGTGGCCGGAAGTGCAAACGTACACGTTTTCGGCCGAAAACGCGTTTTCCGGCGAAAACGCACACCACGGCTCTTTCTGAGAAAAAGCAAGCACGGAGGACGAGAATCGCTTTTGCCCTGCGTAGTGTTCCGGGCAGCGGGTAGAACCAGGCAGAGAATTCCCGGCTAGCAGCTTCCCTGTGGCCGGGAAGTGCAAACGTACACGTTTTCGGCCGAAAACGCGTTTTCCGGCGAAAACGCACACCACGGCTCTTTCTGAGAAAAAGCAAGCACGGAGGACGAGAATCGCTTTTGCCCTGCGTAGCGTTCCGGGCAGCGGGTAGAACCAGGCAGAGAATTCCCGGCTAGCAGCTTCCCTGTGGCGGGGAAGTGCAAACGTACACGTTTTCGGCCAAAAACACGTTTTCCGGCGAAAACGCACACCACGGCTCTTTCTGAGAAAAAGCAAGCACGGAGGACGAGAATCGCTTTTGCCCTGCGTAGCGTTCCGGGCAGCGGGTAGAACCAGGCAGAGAATTCCCGGCTAGCAGCTTGCCTGTGGCGGGGAAGTGCAAACGTACACGTTTTCGGCAGAAAACGCGTTTTCTGGCGAAAACGCACACCACGGCACTTTCTGAGAAAAAGCAAGCACGGAGGACGAGAATCGCTTTTGCCCTGCGTAGCGTTCCGGGCAGCGGGTAGAACCAGGCAGAGAATTCCCGGCTAGCAGCTTCCCTGTGGCGGGGAAGTGCAAACGTACACGTATTCGGCCGAAAACGCGTTTTCTGGCGAAAACGCACACCACGGCTCTTTCTGAGAAAAAGCAAGCACGGAGGACGAGAATCGCTTTTGCCCTGCGTAGTGTTCCGGGCAGCGGGTAGAACCAGGCAGAGAATTCCCGGCTAGCAGCTTGCCTGTGGCGGGGAAGTGCAAACGTACACGTTTTCGCAGAAAACGCGTTTTCCGGCGAAAACGCACACCACGGCTCTTTCTGAGAAAAAGCAAGCACGGAGGACGAGAATCGCTTTTGCCCTGCGTAGTGTTCCGGGCAGCGGGTAGAACCAGGCAGAGAATTCCCGGCTAGCAGCTTCCCTGTGGCCGGGAAGTGCAAACGTACACGTTTTCGGCCGAAAACGCGTTTTCCGGCGAAAACGCACACCACGGCTCTTTCTGAGAAAAAGCAAGCACGGAGGACGAGAATCGCTTTTGCCCTGCGTAGCGTTCCGGGCAGCGGGTAGAACCAGGCAGAGAATTCCCGGCTAGCAGCTTCCCTGTGGCGGGGAAGTGCAAACGTACACGTTTTCGGCCAAAAACACGTTTTCCGGCGAAAACGCACACCACGGCTCTTTCTGAGAAAAAGCAAGCACGGAGGACGAGAATCGCTTTTGCCCTGCGTAGCGTTCCGGGCAGCGGGTAGAACCAGGCAGAGAATTCCCGGCTAGCAGCTTGCCTGTGGCGGGGAAGTGCAAACGTACACGTTTTCGGCAGAAAACGCGTTTTCTGGCGAAAACGCACACCACGGCACTTTCTGAGAAAAAGCAAGCACGGAGGACGAGAATCGCTTTTGCCCTGCGTAGCGTTCCGGGCAGCGGGTAGAACCAGGCAGAGAATTCCCGGCTAGCAGCTTCCCTGTGGCGGGGAAGTGCAAACGTACACGTATTCGGCCGAAAACGCGTTTTCTGGCGAAAACGCACACCACGGCTCTTTCTGAGAAAAAGCAAGCACGGAGGACGAGAATCGCTTTTGCCCTGCGTAGTGTTCCGGGCAGCGGGTAGAACCAGGCAGAGAATTCCCGGCTAGCAGCTTGCCTGTGGCGGGGAAGTGCAAACGTACACGTTTTCGCAGAAAACGCGTTTTCCGGCGAAAACGCACACCACGGCTTTTTCTGAGAAAAAGCAAGCACGGAGGACGAGAATCGCTTTTGCCCTCCGTAATGTTCCGGGCAGCGGGTAGAACCAGGCAGAGAATTCCCGGCTAGCAGCTTCCCTGTGGCCGGGAAGTGCAAACGTACACGTTTTCGCCGAAAACGCGTTTTCCGGCGAAAACGCACACCACGGCTCTTTCTGAGAAAAAGCAAGCACGGAGGACGAGAATCGCTTTTGCCCTGCGTAGCGTTCCGGGCAGCGGGTAGAACCAGGCAGAGAATTCCCGTCTAGCAGCTTCCCTGTGGCCGGGAAGTGCAAACGTACACGTTTTCGGCCGAAAACGCGTTTTCCGGCGAAAACGCACACTACGGCTCTTTCTGAGAAAAAGCAAGCACGGAGGACGAGAATCGCTTTTGCCCTGCGTAGCGTTCCAGGCAGCGGGTAGAACCAGGCAGAGAATTCCCGGCTAGCAGCTTCCCTGTGGCCGGGAAGTGCAAACGTACACGTTTTCGGCCGAAAACACGTTTTCCGGCGAAAACGCAAACCACGGCTCTTTCTCAGAAAAAGCAAGCACGGAGGACGAGAATCGCTTTTGCCCTGCGTAGCGTTCCGGGCAGCGGGTAGAACCAGGCAGAGAATTCCCGGCTAGCAGCTTGCCTGTGGCGGGGAAGTGCAAACGTACACGTTTTCGGCAGAAAACGCGTTTTCTGGCGAAAACGCACACCACGGCTCTTTCTGAGAAAAAGCAAGCACGGAGGACGAGAATCGCTTTTGCCCTGCGTAGCGTTCCGGGCAGCGGGTAGAACCAGGCAGAGAATTCCCGGCTAGCAGCTTCCCTGTGGCGGGGAAGTGCAAACGTACACGTTTTCGGCCGAAAACGTGTTTTCCGGCGAAAACGCACACCACGGCTCTTTCTGAGAAAAAGCAAGCACGGAGGACGAGAATCGCTTTTGCCCTGCGTAGCGTTCTGAGCAGCGGGTAGAAATAGGCAGCGAATTGCCGGCTAGCAGCTTCCCTGTGGCGGGGAAGTGCAAACGTACACGTTTTCGGCCGAAAACGCGTTTTCCGGCGAAAACGCACACCACGGCTCTTTCTGAGAAAAAGCAAGCACGGAGGACGAGAATCGCTTTTGCCCTCCGTAATGTTCCGGGCAGCGGGTAGAACCAGGCAGAGAATTCCCGGCTAGCAGCTTCCCTGTGGCCGGGAAGTGCAAACGTACACGTTTTCGCCGAAAACGCGTTTTCCGGCGAAAACGCACACCACGGCTCTTTCTGAGAAAAAGCAAGCACGGAGGACGAGAATCGCTTTTGCCCTGCGTAGCGTTCCAGGCAGCGGGTAGAACCAGGCAGAGAATTCCCGGCTAGCAGCTTCCCTGTGGCCGGGAAGTGCAAACGTACACGTTTTCGGCCGAAAACACGTTTTCCGGCGAAAACGCAAACCACGGCTCTTTCTCAGAAAAAGCAAGCACGGAGGACGAGAATCGCTTTTGCCCTGCGTAGCGTTCCGGGCAGCGGGTAGAACCAGGCAGAGAATTCCCGGCTAGCAGCTTCCCTGTGGCCGGGAAGTGCAAACGTACACGTTTTCGGCCGAAAACGCGTTTTCCGGCGAAAACGCACACCACGGCTCTTTCTGAGAAAAAGCAAGCACGGAGGACGAGAATCGCTTTTGCCCTGCGTAGCGTTCCGGGCAGCGGGTAGAACCAGGCAGAGAATTCCCGGCTAGCAGCTTCCCTGTGGCCGGGAAGTGCAAACGTACACGTTTTCGGCCGAAAACACGTTTTCCGGCGAAAACGCACACCACGGCTCTTTCTGAGAAAAAGCAAGCACGGAGGACGAGAATCGCTTTTGCCCTGCGTAGCGTTCCGGGCAGCGGGTAGAACCAGGCAGAGAATTCCCGGCTAGCAGCTTGCCTGTGGCGGGGAAGTGCAAACGTACACGTTTTCGGCAGAAAACACGTTTTCTGGCGAAAACGCACACCACGGCACTTTCTGAGAAAAAGCAAGCACGGAGGACGAGAATCGCTTTTGCCCTGCGTAGCGTTCCGGGCAGCGGGTAGAACCAGGCAGAGAATTCCCGGCTAGCAGCTTCCCTGTGGCGGGGAAGTGCAAACGTACACGTATTCGGCCGAAAACGCGTTTTCTGGCGAAAACGCACACCACGGCTCTTTCTGAGAAAAAGCAAGCACGGAGGACGAGAATCGCTTTTGCCCTGCGTAGTGTTCCGGGCAGCGGGTAGAACCAGGCAGAGAATTCCCGGCTAGCAGCTTGCCTGTGGCGGGGAAGTGCAAACGTACACGTTTTCGCCGAAAACGCGTTTTCCGGCGAAAACGCACACCACGGCTTTTTCTGAGAAAAAGCAAGCACGGAGGACGAGAATCGCTTTTGCCCTGCGTAGCGTTCCGGGCAGCGGGTAGAACCAGGCAGAGAATTCCCGGCTAGCAGCTTCCCTGTGGCCGGGAAGTGCAAACGTACACGTTTTCGGCCGAAAACGCGTTTTCCGGCGAAAACGCACACCACGGCTCTTTCTGAGAAAAAGCAAGCACGGAGGACGAGAATCGCTTTTGCCCTGCGTAGCGTTCCGGGCAGCGGGTAGAACCAGGCAGAGAATTCCCGGCTAGCAGCTTCCCTGTGGCCGGGAAGTGCAAACGTACACGTTTTCGGCCGAAAACGCGTTTTCCGGCGAAAACGCACACCACGGCTCTTTCTGAGAAAAAGCAAGCACGGAGGACGAGAATCGCTTTTGCCCTGCGTAGCGTTCCGGGCAGCGGGTAGAACCAGGCAGAGAATTCCCGGCTAGCAGCTTCCCTGTGGCGGGGAAGTGCAAACGTACACGTTTTCGGCCGAAAACGTGTTTTACGGCGAAAACGCACACCACGGCTCTTTCTGAGAAAAAGCAAGCACGGAGGACGAGAATCGCTTTTGCCCTGCGTAGCGTTCTGAGCAGCGGGTAGAAATAGGCAGCGAATTGCCGGCTAGCAGCTTCCCTGTGGCGGGGAAGTGCAAACGTACACGTTTTCGGCCGAAAACGCGTTTTCCGGCGAAAACGCACACTACGGCTCTTTCTGAGAAAAAGCAAGCACGGAGGACGAGAATCGCTTTTGCCCTCCGTAATGTTCCGGGCAGCGGGTAGAACGAGGCAGAGAATTCCCGGCTAGCAGCTTCCCTGTGGCCGGGAAGTGCAAACGTACACGTTTTCGCCGAAAACGCGTTTTCCGGCGAAAACGCACACCACGGCTCTTTCTGAGAAAAAGCAAGCACGGAGGACGAGAATCGCTTTTGCCCTGCGTAGCGTTCCAGGCAGCGGGTAGAACCAGGCAGAGAATTCCCGGCTAGCAGCTTCCCTGTGGCCGGGAAGTGCAAACGTACACGTTTTCGGCCGAAAACACGTTTTCCGGCGAAAACGCAAACCACGGCTCTTTCTCAGAAAAAGCAAGCACGGAGGACGAGAATCGCTTTTGCCCTGCGTAGCGTTCCGGGCAGCGGGTAGAACCAGGCAGAGAATTCCCGGCTAGCAGCTTGCCTGTGGCGGGGAAGTGCAAACGTACACGTTTTCGGCAGAAAACGCGTTTTCTGGCGAAAACGCACACCACGGCTCTTTCTGAGAAAAAGCAAGCACGGAGGACGAGAATCGCTTTTGCCCTGCGTAGCGTTCCGGGCAGCGGGTAGAACCAGGCAGAGAATTCCCGGCTAGCAGCTTCCCTGTGGCGGGGAAGTGCAAACGTACACGTTTTCGGCCGAAAACGTGTTTTCCGGCGAAAACGCACACCACGGCTCTTTCTGAGAAAAAGCAAGCACGGAGGACGAGAATCGCTTTTGCCCTGCGTAGCGTTCTGAGCAGCGGGTAGAAATAGGCAGCGAATTGCCGGCTAGCAGCTTCCCTGTGGCGGGGAAGTGCAAACGTACACGTTTTCGGCCGAAAACGCGTTTTCCGGCGAAAACGCACACCACGGCTCTTTCTGAGAAAAAGCAAGCACGGAGGACGAGAATCGCTTTTGCCCTCCGTAATGTTCCGGGCAGCGGGTAGAACCAGGCAGAGAATTCCCGGCTAGCAGCTTCCCTGTGGCCGGGAAGTGCAAACGTACACGTTTTCGCCGAAAACGCGTTTTCCGGCGAAAACGCACACCACGGCTCTTTCTGAGAAAAAGCAAGCACGGAGGACGAGAATCGCTTTTGCCCTGCGTAGCGTTCCAGGCAGCGGGTAGAACCAGGCAGAGAATTCCCGGCTAGCAGCTTCCCTGTGGCCGGGAAGTGCAAACGTACACGTTTTCGGCCGAAAACACGTTTTCCGGCGAAAACGCAAACCACGGCTCTTTCTCAGAAAAAGCAAGCACGGAGGACGAGAATCGCTTTTGCCCTGCGTAGCGTTCCGGGCAGCGGGTAGAACCAGGCAGAGAATTCCCGGCTATCAGCTTGCCTGTGGCGGGGAAGTGCAAACGTACACGTTTTCGGCAGAAAACGCGTTTTCTGGCGAAAACGCACACCACGGCTCTTTCTGAGAAAAAGCAAGCACGGAGGACGAGAATCGCTTTTGCCCTGCGTAGCGTTCCGGGCAGCGGGTAGAACCAGGCAGAGAATTCCCGGCTAGCAGCTTCCCTGTGGCGGGGAAGTGCAAACGTACACGTTTTCGGCCGAAAACGCGTTTTCCGGCGAAAAAGCACACCACGGCTCTTTCTGAGAAAAAGCAGGCACGGAGGACGAGAATCGCTTTTGCCCTGCGTAGCGTTCCGGGCAGCGGGTAGAACCAGGCAGAGAATTCCCGGCTAGCAGCTTCCCTGTGGCGGGGAAGTGCAAACGTACACGTTTTCGGCCGAAAACGCGTTTTCCGGCGAAAAAGCACACCACGGCTCTTTCTGAGAAAAAGCAAGCACGGAGGACGAGAATCGCTTTAGCCCTGCGTAGCGTTCCGGGCAGCGGGTAGAACCAGGCAGAGAATTCCCGGCTAGCAGCTTCCCTGTGGCGGGGAAGTGCAAACGTACACGTTTTCGCCGAAAACGCGTTTTCCGGCGAAAACGCACACCACGGCTCTTTCTGAGAAAAAGCAAGCACGGAGGACGAGAATCGCTTTTGCCCTGCGTAGCGTTCCGGGCAGCGGGTAGAACCAGGCAGAGAATTCCGGGCTAGCAGCTTCCCTGTGGCGGGGAAGTGCAAACGTACACGTATTCGGCCGAAAACGCGTTTTCTGGCGAAACCGCACACCACGGCTCTTTCTGAGAAAAAGCAAGCACGGAGGACGAGAATCGCTTTTGCCCTGCGTAGCGTTCCGGGCAGCGGGTAGAACCAGGCAGAGAATTCCCGGCTAGCAGCTTCCCTGTGGCGGGGAAGTGCAAACGTACACGTTTTCGGCAGAAAACGCGTTTTCTGGCGAAAACGCACACCACGGCACTTTCTGAGAAAAAGCAAGCACGGAGGACGAGAATCGCTTTTGCCCTGCGTAGCGTCCCGGGCAGCGGGTAGAACCAGGCAGAGAATTCCCGGCTAGCAGCTTCCCTGTGGCCGGGAAGTGCAAACGTACACGTTTTCGGCCGAAAACCTGTTTTCCGGCGAAAACGCACACCACGGCTCTTTCTGAGAAAAAGCAAGCACGGAGGACGAGAATCGCTTTTGCCCTGCGTAGCGTTCCGGGCAGCGGATAGAACCAGGCAGAGAATTCCCGGCTAGCAGCTTCCCTGTGGCCGGGAAGTGCAAACGTACACGTTTTCGGCCGAAAACACGTTTTCCGGCGAAAACGCACACCACGGCTCTTTCTGAGAAAAAGCAAGCACGGAGGACGAGAATCGCTTTTGCCCTGCGTAGCGTTCCGGGCAGCGGGTAGAACCAGGCAGAGAATTCCCGGCTAGCAGCTTGCCTGTGGCGGGGAAGTGCAAACGTACACGTTTTCGGCAGAAAACGCGTTTTCTGGCGAAAACGCACACCACGGCACTTTCTGAGAAAAAGCAAGCACGGAGGACGAGAATCGCTTTTGCCCTGCGTAGCGTTCCGGGCAGCGGGTAGAACCAGGCAGAGAATTCCCGGCTAGCAGCTTCCCTGTGGCGGGGAAGTGCAAACGTACACGTATTCGGCCGAAAACGCGTTTTCTGGCGAAAACGCACACCACGGCTCTTTCTGAGAAAAAGCAAGCACGGAGGACGAGAATCGCTTTTGCCCTGCGTAGTGTTCCGGGCAGCGGGTAGAACCAGGCAGAGAATTCCCGGCTAGCAGCTTCCCTGTGGCCGGGAAGTGCAAACGTACACGTTTTCGCAGAAAACGCGTTTTCCGGCGAAAACGCACACCACGGCTCTTTCTGAGAAAAAGCAAGCACGGAGGACGAGAATCGCTTTTGCCCTGCGTAGCGTTCCGGGCAGCGGGTAGAACCAGGCAGAGAATTCCCGGCTAGCAGCTTCCCTGTGGCCGGGAAGTGCAAACGTACACGTTTTCGGCCGAAAACGCGTTTTCCGGCGAAAACGCACACCACGGCTCTTTCTGAGAAAAAGCAAGCACGGAGGACGAGAATCGCTTTTGCCCTGCGTAGCGTTCCGGGCAGCGGGTAGAACCAGGCAGAGAATTCCCGGCTAGCAGCTTCCCTGTGGCGGGGAAGTGCAAACGTACACGTTTTCGGCCGAAAACGCGTTTTCCGGCGAAAACGCACACCACGGCTCTTTCTGAGAAAAAGCAAGCACGGAGGACGAGAATCGCTTTTGCCCTGCGTAGCGTTCCGGGCAGCGGGTAGAACCAGGCAGAGAATTCCCGGCTAGCAGCTTCCCTGTGGCGGGGAAGTGCAAACGTACACGTTTTCGGCAGAAAACGCGTTTTATGGCGAAAACGCACACCACGGCTCTTTCTGAGAAAAAGCAAGCACGGAGGACGAGAATCGCTTTTGCCCTGCGTAGCGTTCCGGGCAGCGGGTAGAACCAGGCAGAGAATTCCCGGCTAGCAGCTTCCCTGTGGCCGGAAGTGCAAACGTACACGTTTTCGGCCGAAAACACGTTTTCCGGCGAAAACGCACACCACGGCTCTTTCTGAGAAAAAGCAAGCACGGAGGACGAGAATCGCTTTTGCCCTGCGTAGTGTTCCGGGCAGCGGGTAGAACCAGGCAGCGAATTGCCGGCTAGCAGCTTCCCTGTGGCCGGGAAGTGCAAACGTACACGTTTTCGGCAGAAAACGCGTTTTCCGGCGAAAACGCACACCACGGCTCTTTCTGAGAAAAAGCAAGCACGGAGGACGAGAATCGCTTTTGCCCTGCGTAGCGTTCCGGGCAGCGGGTAGAACCAGGCAGAGAATTCCCGGCTAGCAGCTTCCCTGTGGCCGGGAAGTGCAAACGTACACGTTTTCGCCGAAAACGCGTTTTCCGGCGAAAACGCACACCACGGCTCTTTCTGAGAAAAAGCAAGCACGGAGGACGAGAATCGCTTTTGCCCTGCGTAGCGTTCCGGGCAGCGGGTAGAACCAGGCAGAGAATTCCCGGCTAGCAGCTTCCCTGTGGCGGGGAAGTGCAAACGTACACGTTTTCGGCAGAAAACGCGTTTTCTGGCGAAAACGCACACCACGGCACTTTCTGAGAAAAAGCAAGCACGGAGGACGAGAATCGCTTTTGCCCTGCGTAGCGTTCCGGGCAGCGGGTAGAACCAGGCAGAGAATTCCCGGCTAGCAGCTTGCCTGTGGCGGGGAAGTGCAAACGTACACGTTTTCGCAGAAAACGCGTTTTCCGGCGAAAACGCACACCACGGCTTTTTCTGAGAAAAAGCAAGCACGGAGGACGAGAATCGCTTTTGCCCTGCGTAGCGTTCCGGGCAGCGGGTAGAACCAGGCAGAGAATTCCCGGCTAGCAGCTTCCCTGTGGCCGGGAAGTGCAAACGTACACGTTTTCGGCCGAAAACGCGTTTTCAGGCGAAAACGCACACCATGGCTCTTTCTGAGAAAAAGCAAGCACGGAGGACGAGAATCGCTTTTGCCCTGCGTAGCGTTCCGGGCAGCGGGTAGAACCAGGCAGAGAATTCCCGGCTAGCAGCTTCCCTGTGGCGGGGAAGTGCAAACGTACACGTTTTCGCAGAAAAAGCGTTTTCCGGCGAAAACGCACACCACGGCTTTTTCTGAGAAAAAGCAAGCACGGAGGACGAGAATCGCTTTTGCCCTGCGTAGCGTTCCGGGCAGCGGGTAGAACCAGGCAGAGAATTCCCGGCTAGCAGCTTCCCTGTGGCCGGGAAGTGCAAACGTACACGTTTTCGGCCGAAAACGCGTTTTCCGGCGAAAACGCACACCACGGCTCTTTCTTAGAAAAAGCAAGCACGGAGGACGAGAATCGCTTTTGCCCTGCGTAGCGTTCCGGGCAGCGGGTAGAACCAGGCAGAGAATTCCCGGCTAGCAGCTTGCCTGTGTCCGGGAAGTGCAAACGTACACGTTTTCGGCCGAAAACGCGTTTTCCGGCGAAAACGCACACCACGGCTATTTCTGAGAAAAAGCAAGCACGGAGGACGAGAATCGCTTTTGCCCTGCGTAGCGTTCTGAGCAGCGGGTAGAAATAGGCAGCGAATTGCCGGCTAGCAGCTTCCCTGTGGCGGGGAAGTGCAAACGTACACGTTTTCGGCCGAAAACGCGTTTTCCGGCGAAAACGCACACCACGGCTCTTTCTGAGAAAAAGCAAGCACGGAGGACGAGAATCGCTTTTGCCCTGCGTAGCGTTCCGGGCAGCGGGTAGAACCAGGCAGAGAATTCCGGGCTAGCAGCTTCCCTGTGGCGGGGAAGTGCAAACGTACACGTATTCGGCCGAAAACGCGTTTTCTGGCGAAACCGCACACCACGGCTCTTTCTGAGAAAAAGCAAGCACGGAGGACGAGAATCGCTTTTGCCCTGCGTAGCGTTCCGGGCAGCGGGTAGAACCAGGCAGAGAATTCCCGGCTAGCAGCTTCCCTGTGGCGGGGAAGTGCAAACGTACACGTTTTCGGCAGAAAACGCGTTTTCTGGCGAAAACGCACACCACGGCACTTTCTGAGAAAAAGCAAGCACGGAGGACGAGAATCGCTTTTGCCCTGCGTAGCGTCCCGGGCAGCGGGTAGAACCAGGCAGAGAATTCCCGGCTAGCAGCTTCCCTGTGGCCGGGAAGTGCAAACGTACACGTTTTCGGCCGAAAACCTGTTTTCCGGCGAAAACGCACACCACGGCTCTTTCTGAGAAAAAGCAAGCACGGAGGACGAGAATCGCTTTTGCCCTGCGTAGCGTTCCGGGCAGCGGGTAGAACCAGGCAGAGAATTCCCGGCTAGCAGCTTGCCTGTGGCGGGGAAGTGCAAACGTACACGTTTTCGGCAGAAAACGCGTTTTCTGGCGAAAACGCACACCACGGCACTTTCTGAGAAAAAGCAAGCACGGAGGACGAGAATCGCTTTTGCCCTGCGTAGCGTTCCGGGCAGCGGGTAGAACCAGGCAGAGAATTCCCGGCTAGCAGCTTCCCTGTGGCGGGGAAGTGCAAACGTACACGTATTCGGCCGAAAACGCGTTTTCTGGCGAAAACGCACACCACGGCTCTTTCTGAGAAAAAGCAAGCACGGAGGACGAGCATCGCTTTTGCCCTGCGTAGTGTTCCGGTCAGCGGGTAGAACCAGGCAGAGAATTCCCGGCTAGCAGCTTGCCTGTGGCGGGGAAGTGCAAACGTACACGTTTTCGCAGAAAACGCGTTTTCCGGCGAAAACGCACACCACGGCTCTTTCTGAGAAAAAGCAAGCACGGAGGACGAGAATCGCTTTTGCCCTGCCTAGCGTTCCGGGCAGCGGGTAGAACCAGGCAGAGAATTCCCGGCTAGCAGCTTCCCTGTGGCCGGGAAGTGCAAACGTACACGTTTTCGGCCGAAAACGCGTTTTCCGGCGAAAACGCACACCACGGCTCTTTCTGAGAAAAAGCAAGCACGGAGGACGAGAATCGCTTTTGCCCTGCGTAGCGTTCCGGGCAGCGGGTAGAACCAGGCAGAGAATTCCCGGCTAGCAGCTTCCCTGTGGCGGGGAAGTGCAAACGTACACGTTTTCGGCCGAAAACGCGTTTTCCGGCGAAAACGCACACCACGGCTCTTTCTGAGAAAAAGCAAGCACGGAGGACGAGAATCGCTTTTGCCCTGCGTAGCGTTCCGGGCAGCGGGTAGAACCAGGCAGAGAATTCCCGGCTAGCAGCTTCCCTGTGGCGGGGAAGTGCAAACGTACACGTTTTCGGCAGAAAACGCGTTTTATGGCGAAAACGCACACCACGGCTCTTTCTGAGAAAAAGCAAGCACGGAGGACGAGAATCGCTTTTGCCCTGCGTAGCGTTCCGGGCAGCGGGTAGAACCAGGCAGAGAATTCCCGGCTAGCAGCTTCCCTGTGGCCGGAAGTGCAAACGTACACGTTTTCGGCCGAAAACACGTTTTCCGGCGAAAACGCACACCACGGCTCTTTCTGAGAAAAAGCAAGCACGGAGGACGAGAATCGCTTTTGCCCTGCGTAGTGTTCCGGGCAGCGGGTAGAACCAGGCAGCGAATTGCCGGCTAGCAGCTTCCCTGTGGCCGGGAAGTGCAAACGTACACGTTTTCGGCCGGAAACGCGTTTTCCGGCGAAAACGCACACCACGGCTCTTTCTGAGAAAAAGCAAGCACGGAGGACGAGAATCGCTTTTGCCCTGCGTAGCGTTCCGGGCAGCGGGTAGAACCAGGCAGAGAATTCCCGGCTAGCAGCTTCCCTGTGGCCGGGAAGTGCAAACGTACACGTTTTCGCCGAAAACGCGTTTTCTGGCGAAAACGCACACCACGGCTCTTTCTGAGAAAAAGCAAGCACGGAGGACGAGAATCGCTTTTGCCCTGCGTAGCGTTCCGGGCAGCGGGTAGAACCAGGCAGAGAATTCCCGGCTAGCAGCTTCCCTGTGGCGGGGAAGTGCAAACGTACACGTTTTCGGCAGAAAACGCGTTTTCTGGCGAAAACGCACACCACGGCACTTTCTGAGAAAAAGCAAGCACGGAGGACGAGAATCGCTTTTGCCCTGCGTAGCGTTCCGGGCAGCGGGTAGAACCAGGCAGAGAATTCCCGGCTAGCAGCTTGCCTGTGGCGGGGAAGTGCAAACGTACACGTTTTCGCAGAAAACGCGTTTTCCGGCGAAAACGCACACCACGGCTTTTTCTGAGAAAAAGCAAGCACGGAGGACGAGAATCGCTTTTGCCCTGCGTAGCGTTCCGGGCAGCGGGTAGAACCAGGCAGAGAATTCCCGGCTAGCAGCTTCCCTGTGGCCGGGAAGTGCAAACGTACACGTTTTCGGCCGAAAACGCGTTTTCAGGCGAAAACGCACACCATGGCTCTTTCTGAGAAAAAGCAAGCACGGAGGACGAGAATCGCTTTTGCCCTGCGTAGCGTTCCGGGCAGCGGGTAGAACCAGGCAGAGAATTCCCGGCTAGCAGCTTCCCTGTGGCGGGGAAGTGCAAACGTACACGTTTTCGCAGAAAAAGCGTTTTCCGGCGAAAACGCACACCACGGCTTTTTCTGAGAAAAAGCAAGCACGGAGGACGAGAATCGCTTTTGCCCTGCGTAGCGTTCCGGGCAGCGGGTAGAACCAGGCAGAGAATTCCCGGCTAGCAGCTTCCCTGTGGCCGGGAAGTGCAAACGTACACGTTTTCGGCCGAAAACGCGTTTTCCGGCGAAAACGCACACCACGGCTCTTTCTTAGAAAAAGCAAGCACGGAGGACGAGAATCGCTTTTGCCCTGCGTAGCGTTCCGGGCAGCGGGTAGAACCAGGCAGAGAATTCCCGGCTAGCAGCTTGCCTGTGTCCGGGAAGTGCAAACGTACACGTTTTCGGCCGAAAACGCGTTTTCCGGCGAAAACGCACACCACGGCTCTTTCTGAGAAAAAGCAAGCACGGAGGACGAGAATCGCTTTTGCCCTGCGTAGCGTTCTGAGCAGCGGGTAGAAATAGGCAGCGAATTGCCGGCTAGCAGCTTCCCTGTGGCGGGGAAGTGCAAACGTACACGTTTTCGGCCGAAAACGCGTTTTCCGGCGAAAACGCACACCACGGCTCTTTCTGAGAAAAAGCAAGCACGGAGGACGAGAATCGCTTTTGCCCTCCGTAGTGTTCCGGGCAGCGGGTAGAACCAGGTAGAGAATTCCCGGCTAGCAGCTTCCCTGTGGCGGGGAAGTGCAAACGTACACGTTTTCGCCGAAAACGCGTTTTCCGGCGAAAACGCACACCACGGCTCTTTCTGAGAAAAAGCAAGCACGGAGGACGAGAATCGCTTTTGCCCTGCGTAGCGTTCCGGGCAGCGGGTAGAACCAGGCAGAGAATTCCCGGCTAGCAGCTTCCCTGTGGCCGGGAAGTGCAAACGTACACGTTTTCGGCAGAAAACGCGTTTTCTGGCGAAAACGCACACCACAGCACTTTCTGAGAAAAAGCAAGCACGGAGGACGAGAATCGCTTTTGCCCTGCGTAGCGTTCCGGGCAGCGGGTAGAACCAGGCAGAGAATTCCCGGCTAGCAGCTTCCCTGTGGCCGGGAAGTGCAAACGTACACGTTTTCGGCCGAAAACCTGTTTTCCGGCGAAAACGCACACCACGGCTCTTTCTGAGAAAAAGCAAGCACGGAGGACGAGAATCGCTTTTGCCCTGCGTAGCGTTCCGGGCAGCGGGTAGAACCAGGCAGAGAATTCCCGGCTAGCAGCTTCCCTGTGGCCGGGAAGTGCAAACGTACACGTTTTCGGCCGAAAACGCGTTTTCCGGCGAAAACGCACACCACGGCTCTTTCTGAGAAAAAGCAAGCACGGAGGACGAGAATCGCTTTTGCCCTGCGTAGCGTTCCGGGCAGCGGGTAGAACCAGGCAGAGAATTCCCGGCTAGCAGCTTGCCTGTGGCGGGGAAGTGCAAACGTACACGTTTTCGGCAGAAAACGCGTTTTCTGGCGAAAACGCACACCACGGCACTTTCTGAGAAAAAGCAAGCACGGAGGACGAGAATCGCTTTTGCCCTGCGTAGCGTTCCGGGCAGCGGGTAGAACCAGGCAGAGAATTCCCGGCTAGCAGCTTCCCTGTGGCGGGGAAGTGCAAACGTACACGTATTCGGCCGAAAACGCGTTTTCCGGCGAAAACGCACACCACGGCTCTTTCTGAGAAAAAGCAAGCACGGAGGACGAGAATCGCTTTTGCCCTGCGTAGCGTTCCGGGCAGCGGGTAGAACCAGGCAGAGAATTCCCGGCTAGCAGCTTCCCTGTGGCCGGGAAGTGCAAACGTACACGTTTTCGGCCGAAAACGCGTTTTCAGGCGAAAACGCACACCATGGCTCTTTCTGAGAAAAAGCAAGCACGGAGGACGAGAATCGCTTTTGCCCTGCGTAGCGTTCCGGGCAGCGGGTAGAACCAGGCAGAGAATTCCCGGCTAGCAGCTTCCCTGTGGCGGGGAAGTGCAAACGTACACGTTTTCGCAGAAAAAGCGTTTTCCGGCGAAAACGCACACCACGGCTTTTTCTGAGAAAAAGCAAGCACGGAGGACGAGAATCGCTTTTGCCCTGCGTAGCGTTCCGGGCAGCGGGTAGAACCAGGCAGAGAATTCCCGGCTAGCAGCTTCCCTGTGGCCGGGAAGTGCAAACGTACACGTTTTCGGCCGAAAACGCGTTTTCCGGCGAAAACGCACACCACGGCTCTTTCTTAGAAAAAGCAAGCACGGAGGACGAGAATCGCTTTTGCCCTGCGTAGCGTTCTGAGCAGCGGGTAGAAATAGGCAGCGAATTGCCGGCTAGCAGCTTCCCTGTGGCGGGGAAGTGCAAACGTACACGTTTTCGGCCGAAAACGCGTTTTCCGGCGAAAACGCACACCACGGCTCTTTCTGAGAAAAAGCAAGCACGGAGGACGAGAATCGCTTTTGCCCTCCGTAGTGTTCCGGGCAGCGGGTAGAACCAGGCAGAGAATTCCCGGCTAGCAGCTTCCCTGTGGCGGGGAAGTGCAAACGTACACGTTTTCGCCGAAAACGCGTTTTCCGGCGAAAACGCACACCACGGCTCTTTCTGAGAAAAAGCAAGCACGGAGGACGAGAATCGCTTTTGCCCTGCGTAGCGTTCCGGGCAGCGGGTAGAACCAGGCAGAGAATTCCCGGCTAGCAGCTTCCCTGTGGCCGGGAAGTGCAAACGTACACGTTTTCGGCAGAAAACGCGTTTTCTGGCGAAAACGCACACCACGGCACTTTCTGAGAAAAAGCAAGCACGGAGGACGAGAATCGCTTTTGCCCTGCGTAGCGTTCCGGGCAGCGGGTAGAACCAGGCAGAGAATTCCCGGCTAGCAGCTTCCCTGTGGCCGGGAAGTGCAAACGTACACGTTTTCGGCCGAAAACGCGTTTTCCGGCGAAAACGCACACCACGGCTCTTTCTGAGAAAAAGCAAGCACGGAGGACGAGAATCGCTTTTGCCCTGCGTAGCGTTCCGGGCAGCGGGTAGAACCAGGCAGAGAATTCCCGGCTAGCAGCTTGCCTGTGGCGGGGAAGTGCAAACGTACACGTTTTCGGCAGAAAACGCGTTTTCTGGCGAAAACGCACACCACGGCACTTTCTGAGAAAAAGCAAGCACGGAGGACGAGAATCGCTTTTGCCCTGCGTAGCGTTCCGGGCAGCGGGTAGAACCAGGCAGAGAATTCCCGGCTAGCAGCTTCCCTGTGGCGGGGAAGTGCAAACGTACACGTATTCGGCCGAAAACGCGTTTTCTGGCGAAAACGCACACCACGGCTCTTTCTGAGAAAAAGCAAGGACGGAGGACGAGAATCGCTTTTGCCCTGCGTAGTGTTCCGGGCAGCGGGTAGAACCAGGCAGAGAATTCCCGGCTAGCAGCTTGCCTGTGGCGGGGAAGTGCAAACGTACACGTTTTCGCAGAAAACGCGTTTTCCGGCGAAAACGCACACCACGGCTTTTTCTGAGAAAAAGCAAGCACGGAGGACGAGAATCGCTTTTGCCCTGCGTAGCGTTCCGGGCAGCGGGTAGAACCAGGCAGAGAATTCCCGGCTAGCAGCTTCCCTGTGGCCGGGAAGTGCAAACGTACACGTTTTCGGCCGAAAACGCGTTTTCCGGCGAAAACGCACACCACGGCTCTTTCTGAGAAAAAGCAAGCACGGAGGACGAGAATCGCTTTTGCCCTGCGTAGCGTTCCGGGCAGCGGGTAGAACCAGGCAGAGAATTCCCGGCTAGCAGCTTCCCTGTGGCGGGGAAGTGCAAACGTACACGTTTTCGGCCGAAAACGCGTTTTCCGGCGAAAACGCACACCACGGCTCTTTCTGAGAAAAAGCAAGCACGGAGGACGAGAATCGCTTTTGCCCTGCGTAGCGTTCCGGGCAGCGGGTAGAACCAGGCAGAGAATTCCCGGCTAGCAGCTTCCCTGTGGCGGGGAAGTGCAAACGTACACGTTTTCGGCCGAAAACGCGTTTTCCGGCGAAAACGCACACCACGGCTCTTTCTGAGAAAAAGCAAGCACGGAGGACGAGAATCGCTTTTGCCCTCCGTAGTGTTCCGGGCAGCGGGTAGAACCAGGCAGAGAATTCCCGGCTAGCAGCTTGCCTGTGGCGGGGAAGTGCAAACGTACACGTTTTCGCAGAAAACGCGTTTTCCGGCGAAAACGCACACCACGGCTTTTTCTGAGAAAAAGCAAGCACGGAGGACGAGAATCGCTTTTGCCCTGCGTAGCGTTCCGGGCAGCGGGTAGAACCAGGCAGAGAATTCCCGGCTAGCAGCTTCCCTGTGGCCGGGAAGTGCAAACGTACACGTTTTCGGCCGAAAACGCGTTTTCCGGCGAAAACGCACACCACGGCTCTTTCTGAGAAAAAGCAAGCACGGAGGACGAGAATCGCTTTTGCCCTGCGTAGCGTTCCGGGCAGCGGGTAGAACCAGGCAGAGAATTCCCGGCTAGCAGCTTCCCTGTGGCGGGGAAGTGCAAACGTACACGTTTTCGGCCGAAAACGCGTTTTCCGGCGAAAACGCACACCACGGCTCTTTCTGAGAAAAAGCAAGCACGGAGGACGAGAATCGCTTTTGCCCTGCGTAGCGTTCCGGGCAGCGGGTAGAACCAGGCAGAGAATTCCCGGCTAGCAGCTTCCCTGTGGCGGGGAAGTGCAAACGTACACGTTTTCGGCCGAAAACGCGTTTTCCGGCGAAAACGCACACCACGGCTCTTTCTGAGAAAAAGCAAGCACGGAGGACGAGAATCGCTTTTGCCCTCCGTAGTGTTCCGGGCAGCGGGTAGAACCAGGCAGAGAATTCCCGGCTAGCAGCTTCCCTGTGGCCGGGAAGTGCAAACGTACACGTTTTCGCCGAAAACGCGTTTTCCGGCGAAAACGCACACCACGGCTCTTTCTGAGAAAAAGCAAGCACGGAGGACGAGAATCGCTTTTGCCCTGCGTAGCGTTCCGGGCAGCGGGTAGAACCAGGCAGAGAATTCCCGGCTAGCAGCTTCCCTGTGGCCGGGAAGTGCAAACGTACACGTTTTCGCCGAAAACGCGTTTTCCGGCGAAAACGCACACCACGGCTCTTTCTGAGAAAAAGCAAGCACGGAGGACGAGAATCGCTTTTGCCCTGCGTAGCGTTCCGGGCAGCGGGTAGAACCAGGCAGAGAATTCCCGGCTAGCAGCTTCCCTGTGGCCGGGAAGTGCAAACGTACACGTTTTCGGCCGAAAACACGTTTTCCGGCGAAAACGCAAACCACGGCTCTTTCTGAGAAAAAGCAAGCACGGAGGACGAGAATCGCTTTTGCCCTGCGTAGCGTTCCGGGCAGCGGGTAGAACCAGGCAGAGAATTCCCGGCTAGCAGCTTGCCTGTGGCGGGGAAGTGCAAACGTACACGTTTTCGGCAGAAAACGCGTTTTATGGCGAAAACGCACACCACGGCTCTTTCTGAGAAAAAGCAAGCACGGAGGACGAGAATCGCTTTTGCCCTGCGTAGCGTTCCGGGCAGCGGGTAGAACCAGGCAGAAAATTCCCGGCTAGCAGCTTCCCTGTGGCCGGGAAGTGCAAACGTACACGTTTTCGGCCGAAAACGCGTTTTCCGGCGAAAACGCACACCACGGCTCTTTCTGAGAAAAAGCAAGCACGGAGGACGAGAATCGCTTTTGCCCTGCGTAGCGTTCCGGGCAGCGGGTAGAACCAGGCAGAGAATTCCCGGCTAGCAGCTTCGCTGTGGCGGGGAAGTGCAAACGTACACGTTTTCGGCCGAAAACGCGTTTTCCGGCGAAAACGCACACCACGGCTCTTTCTGAGAAAAAGCAAGCATGGAGGACGAGAATCGCTTTTGCCCTGCGTAGCGTTCCGGGCAGCGGGTAGAACCAGGCAGAGAATTCCCGGCTAGCAGCTTCCCTGTGGCGGGGAATTGCAAACGTACACGTTTTCGGCCGAAAACGCGTTTTCCGGCGAAAACGCACACCACGGCTCTTTCTGAGAAAAAGCAAGCACGGAGGACGAGAATCGCTTTTGCCCTGCGTAGCGTTCTGAGCAGCGGGTAGAAATAGGCAGCGAATTCCCGGCTAGCAGCTTCCCTGTGGCGGGGAAGTGCAAACGTACACGTTTTCGGCCGAAAACGCTTTTTCCGGCGAAAAAACACACCATGGCTCTTTCTGAGAAAAAGCAAGCACGGAGGACGAGAATCGCTTTTGCCCTGTGTAGCGTTCCGGGCAGCGGGTAGAACCAGGCAGAGAATTCCCGTCTAGCAGCTTCCCTGTGGACGGGAAGTGCAAACGTACACGTTTTCGGCCGGAAACGCGTTTTCCGGCGAAAACGCACACCACGGCTCTTTCTGAGAAAAAGCAAGCACGGAGGACGAGAATCGCTTATGCCCTGCGTAGCGTTCCGGGCAGCGGGTAGAACCAGGCAGAGAATTCCCGGCTAGCAGCTTCCCTGTGGCCGGGAAGTGCAAACGTACACGTTTTCGGCCGAAAACGCGTTTTCCCGCGAAAACGCACACCACGGCTCTTTCTGAGAAAAAGCAAGCACGGAGGACGAGAATCGCTTTTGCCCTGCGTAGCGTTCCGGGCAGCGGGTAGAACCAGGCAGAAAATTCCCGGCTAGCAGCTTCCCTGTGGCCGGGAAGTGCAAACGTACACGTTTTCGGCCGAAAACGCGTTTTCCGGCGAAAACGCACACCACGGCTCTTTCTGAGAAAAAGCAAGCACGGAGGACGAGAATCGCTTTTGCCCTGCGTAGCGTTCCGGGCAGCGGGTAGAACCAGGCAGAGAATTCCCGGCTAGCAGCTTCCCTGTGGCGGGGAAGTGCAAACGTACACGTTTTCGGCCGAAAACGCGTTTTCCGGCGAAAACGCACACCACGGCTCTTTCTGAGAAAAAGCAAGCATGGAGGACGAGAATCGCTTTTGCCCTGCGTAGCGTTCCGGGCAGCGGGTAGAACCAGGCAGAGAATTCCCGGCTAGCAGCTTCCCTGTGGCGGGGAATTGCAAACGTACACGTTTTCGGCCGAAAACGCGTTTTCCGGCCAAAACGCACACCACGGCTCTTTCTGAGAAAAAGCAAGCACGGAGGACGAGAATCGCTTTTGCCCTGCGTAGCGTTCTGAGCAGCGGGTAGAAATAGGCAGCGAATTCCCGGCTAGCAGCTTCCCTGTGGCGGGGAAGTGCAAACGTACACGTTTTCGGCCGAAAACGCTTTTTCCGGCGAAAAAACACACCATGGCTCTTTCTGAGAAAAAGCAAGCACGGAGGACGAGAATCGCTTTTGCCCTGCGTAGCGTTCCGGGCAGCGGGTAGAACCAGGCAGAGAATTCCCGTCTAGCAGCTTCCCTGTGGACGGGAAGTGCAAACGTACACGTTTTCGGCCGGAAACGCGTTTTCCGGCGAAAACGCACACCACGGCTCTTTCTGAGAAAAAGCAAGCACGGAGGACGAGAATCGCTTATGCCCTGCGTAGCGTTCCGGGCAGCGGGTAGAACCAGGCAGAGAATTCCCGGCTAGCAGCTTCCCTGTGGCCGGGAAGTGCAAACGTACACGTTTTCGGCCGAAAACGCGTTTTCCCGCGAAAACGCACACCACGGCTCTTTCTGAGAAAAAGCAAGCACGGAGGACGAGAATCGCTTTTGCCCTGCGTAGCGTTCCGGGCAGCGGGTAGAACCAGGCAGAGAATTGCCGGCTAGCAGCTTCCCTGTGGCGGGGAAGTGCAAACGTACACGTTTTCGGCCGAAAACGCGTTTTCCGGCGAAAACGCACACCACGGCTCTTTCTGAGAAAAAGCAAGCACGGAGGACGAGAATCGCTTTTGCCCTCCGTAGTGTTCCGGGCAGCGGGTAGAACCAGGCAGAGAATTCCCGGCTAGCAGCTTCCCTGTGGCCGGGAAGTGCAAACGTACACGTTTTCGGCCGAAAACGCGTTTTCCGGCGAAAACGCACACCACGGCTCTTTCTGAGAAAAAGCAAGCACGGAGGACGAGAATCGCTTTTGCCCTGCGTAGCGTTCCGGGCAGCGGGTAGAACCAGGCAGCGAATTGCCGGCTAGCAGCTTCCCTGTGGCCGGGAAGTGCAAACGTACACGTTTTCGGCCGAAAACGCGTTTTCCGGCGAAAACGCACACCACGGCTCATTCTGAGAAAAAGCAAGCACGGAGGACGAGAATCGTTTTTGCCCTGCGTAGCGTTCCGTGCAGCGGGTAGAACCAGGCAGAGAATTCCCGGCTAGCAGCTTCCCTGTGGCGGGGAAGTGCAAACGTACACGTTTTCGGCCGAAAACGCGTTTTCCGGCGAAAACGCACACCACGGCTCTTTCTGAGAAAAAGCAAGCACGGAGGACGAGAATCGCTTTTGCCCTGCGTAGCGTTCCGGGCAGCGGGTAGAAATAGGCAGCGAATTCCCGGCTAGCAGCTTCCCTGTGGCGGGGAAGTGCAAACGTACACGTTTTCAGCCGAAAACGCGTTTTCCGGCGAAAAAGCACACCATGGCTCTTTCTGAGAAAAAGCAAGCACGGAGGACGAGAATCGCTTTTGCCCTGCGTAGCGTTCCGTGCAGCGGGTAGAACCAGGCAGAGAATTGCCGGCTAGCAGCTTCCCTGAGGCCGGGAAGTGCAAACGTACACGTTTTCGGCCGAAAACGCGTTATCCCGCGAAAACGCACACCACGGCTCTTTCTGAGAAAAAGCAAGCACGGAGGACGAGAATCGCTTTTGCCCTGCGTAGCGTTCCGGGCAGCGGGTAGAACCAGGCAGAGAATTCCCGGCTAGCAGCTTCCCTGTGGCCGGGAAGTGCAAACGTACACGTTTTCGGCCGAAAACGCGTTTTCCGGCGAAAACGCACACCACGGCTCTTTCTGAGAAAAAGCAAGCACGGAGGACGAGAATTGCTTTTGCCCTCCGTAGTGTTCCGGGCAGCGGGTAGAACCAGGCAGAGAATTCCCGGCTAGCAGCTTGCCTGTGGCCGGGAAGTGCAAACGTACACATTTTCGGCAGAAAACGCGTTTTCCGGCGAAAACGCACACCACGGCTCTTTCTGAGAAAAAGCAAGCACGGAGGACGAGAATCGCTTTTGCCCTGCGTAGCGTTCCGTGCAGCGGGTAGAACCAGGCAGAGAATTCCCGGCTAGCAGCTTCCCTGTGGCGGGGAAGTGCAAACGTACACGTTTTCGGCCGAAAACGCGTTTTCCGGCGAAAACGCACACCACGGCTCTTTCTGAGAAAAAGCAAGCACGGAGGACGAGAATCGCTTATGCCCTGCGTAGCGTTCCGGGCAGCGGGTAGAACCAGGCAGAGAATTCCCGGCTAGCAGCTTCCCTGTGGCGGGGAAGTGCAAACGTACACGTTTTCAGCCGAAAACGCGTTTTCCGGCGAAAAAGCACACCATGGCTCTTTCTGAGAAAAAGCAAGCACGGAGGACGAGAATCGCTTTTGCCCTGCGTAGCGTTCCGGGCAGCGGGTAGAACCAGGCAGAGAATTCCCGTCTAGCAGCTTCCCTGTGGACGGGAAGTGCAAACGTACACGTTTTCGGCCGGAAACGCGTTTTCTGGCGAAAACGCACACCACGGCTCTTTCTGAGAAAAAGCAAGCACGGAGGACGAGAATCGCTTTTGCCCTGCGTAGCGTTCCGGGCAGCGGGTAGAACCAGGCAGAGAATTGCCGGCTAGCAGCTTCCCTGAGGCCGGGAAGTGCAAACGTACACGTTTTCGGCCGAAAACGCGTTATCCCGCGAAAACGCACACCACGGCTCTTTCTGAGAAAAAGCAAGCACGGAGGACGAGAATCGCTTTTGCCCTGCGTAGCGTTCCGGGCAGCGGGTAGAACCAGGCAGAGAATTCCCGGCTAGCAGCTTCCCTGTGGCCGGGAAGTGCAAACGTACACGTTTTCGGCCGAAAACGCGTTTTCCGGCGAAAACGCACACCACGGCTCTTTCTGAGAAAAAGCAAGCACGGAGGACGAGAATCGCTTTTGCCCTGCGTAGCGTTCCGGGCAGCGGGTAGAACCAGGCAGAGAATTCCGGCTAGCAGTTTCCCTGTGGCCGGGAAGTGCAAACGTACACGTTTTCGGCCGAAAACGCGTTTACCGGCGAAAACGCACACCACGGCTCTTTCTGAGAAAAAGCAAGCACGGAGGACGAGAATCGCTTTTGCCCTCCGTAGTGTTCCGGGCAGCGGGTAGAACCAGGCAGAGAATTCCCGGCTAGCAGCTTGCCTGTGGCCGGGAAGTGCAAACGTACACATTTTCGGCAGAAAACGCGTTTTCTGGCGAAAACGCACACCACGGCTCTTTCTGAGAAAAAGCAAGCACGGAGGACGAGAATCGCTTTTGCCCTGCGTAGCGTTCCGTGCAGCGGGTAGAACCAGGCAGAGAATTCCCGGCTAGCAGCTTCCCTGTGGCGGGGAAGTGCAAACGTACACGTTTTCGGCCGAAAACGCGTTTTACGGCGAAAACGCACACCACGGCTCTTTCTGAGAAAAAGCAAGCACGGAGGACGAGAATCGCTTTTGCCCTGCGTAGCGTTCTGAGCAGCGGGTAGAAATAGGCAGCGAATTCCCGGCTAGCAGCTTCCCTGTGGCCGGGAAGTGCAAACGTACACGTTTTCGTCCGAAAACGCGTTTTCAGGCGAAAACGCACACCACGGCTCTTTCTGAGAAAAAGCAAGCACGGAGGACGAGAATCGCTTTTGCCCTCCGTAGTGTTCCGGGCAGCGGGTAGAACCAGGCAGAGAATTCCCGGCTAGCAGCTTGCCTGTGGCCGGGAAGTGCAAACGTACACGTTTTCGGCCGAAAACGCGTTTTCCGGCGAAAACGCACACCACGGCTCTTTCTGAGAAAAAGCAAGCACGGAGGACGAGAATCGCTTTTGCCCTGCGTAGCGTTCCGGGCAGCGGGTAGAACCAGGCAGCGAATTGCCGGCTAGCAGCTTCCCTGTGGCCGGGAAGTGCAAACGTACACGTTTTCGGCCGAAAACGCGTTTTCCGGCGAAAACGCACACCACGGCTCTTTCTGAGAAAAAGCAAGCACGGAGGACGAGAATCGCTTTTGCCCTGCGTAGCGTTCCGGGCAGCGGGTAGAACCAGGCAGAGAATTCCCGGCTAGCAGCTTCCCTGTGGCCGGGAAGTGCAAACGTACACGTTTTCGGCCGAAAACGCGTTTTCCGGCGAAAAAGCACACCATGGCTCTTTCTGAGAAAAAGCAAGCACGGAGGACGAGAATCGCTTTTGCCCTGCGTAGCGTTCCGTGCAGCGGGTAGAACCAGGCAGAGAATTCCCGGCTAGCAGTTTCCCTGTGGCGGGGAAGTGTAAATGTACACGTTTTCGGCCGGAAAAGCGTTTTCCGGCGAAAACGCACACCACGGCTCTTTCTGAGAAAAAGCAAGCACGGAGGACGAGAATCGCTTTTGCCCTGCGTAGCGTTCCATGTAGCGGGTAGAAATAGGCAGCGAATTCCCTGCTAGCAGCTTCCCTGTGGCGGGGAAGTGCAAACGTACACGTTTTCGGCCGAAAACGCGTTTTCCGGCGAAAACGCACACCACGGCTCTTTCTGAGAAAAAGCAAGCACAGAGGACGAGAATCGCTTTTGCCCTGCGTAGCGTTCCGGGCAGCGGGTAGAACCAGGCAGAGAATTCCCGGCTAGCAGCTTCCCTGTGGCGGGGAAGTGCAAACGTACACGTTTTCGGCCGAAAAAGCGTTTTCCGGCGAAAACGCACACCACGGCTCTTTCTGAGAAAAAGCAAGCACGGAGGACGAGAATCGCTTTTGCCCTGCGTAGCGTTCCGGGCAGCGGGTAGAACCAGGCAGAGAATTCCCGGCTAGCAGCTTCCCTGTGGCCGGGAAGTGCAAACGTACACGTTTTCGGCCGAAAACGCGTTTTCCGGCGAAAACGCACACCACGGCTCTTTCTGAGAAAAAGCAAGCACGGAGGACGAGAATCGCTTTTGCCCTGCGTAGCGTTCCGGGCAGCGGGTAGAACCAGGCAGAGAATTCCCGGCTAGCAGCTTCCCTGTGGCAGGGAAGTGCAAACGTACACGTTTCCGGCCGAAAACGCGTTTTCCGGCGAAAACGCACACCACGGCTCTTTCTGAGAAAAAGCAAGCACGGAGGACGAGAATCGCTTTTGCCCTGCGTAGCGTTCCGGGCAGCGGGTAGAACCAGGCAGAGAATTCCCGGCTAGCAGCTTGCCTGTGGCCGGGAAGTGCAAACGTACACGTTTTCGGCCGAAAACGCGTTTTCTGGCGAAAACGCACACCACGGCTCTTTCTGAGAAAAAGCAAGCACGGAGGACGAGAATCGCTTTTGCCCTGCGTAGCGTTCCGTGCAGCGGGTAGAACCAGGCAGAGAATTCCCGGCTAGCAGCTTCCCTGTGGCCGGGAAGTGCAAACGTACACGTTTTCGGCCGAAAACGCGTTTTCCGGCGAAAACGCACACCACGGCTCTTTCTGAGAAAAAGCAAGCACGGAGGACGAGAATCGCTTTTGCCCTGCGTAGCGTTCTGAGCAGCGGGTAGAACCAGGCAGCGAATTCCCGGCTAGCAGCTTCCCTGTGGCCGGGAAGTGCAAACGTACACGTTTTTGGCCGAAAACGCGTTTTCCGGCGAAAACGCACACCACGGCTCTTTCTGAGAAAAAGCAAGCACGGAGGACGAGAATCGCTTTTGCCCTGCGTAGCGTTCCATGTAGCGGGTAGAAATAGGCAGCGAATTCCCGGCTAGCAGCTTCCCTGTGGCGGGGAAGTGCAAACGTGCACGTTTTCAGCCGAAAACGCGTTTTCCGGCGAAAAAGCACACCATGGCTCTTTCTGAGAAAAAGCAAGCACGGAGGACGAGAATCGCTTTTGCCCTGCGTAGCGTTCCGGGCAGCGGGTAGAACCAGGCAGCGAATTCCCTGCTAGCAGCTTCCCTGTGGACGGGAAGTGCAAACGTACACGTTTTCGGCCGGAAACGCGTTTTCCGGCGAAAACGCACACCACGGCTCTTTCTGAGAAAAAGCAAGCACGGAGGACGAGAATCGCTTATGCCCTGCGTAGCGTTCCGGGCAGCGGGTAGAACCAGGCAGAGAATTGCCGGCTAGCAGCTTCCCTGTGGCCGGGAAGTGCAAACGTACACGTTTTCGGCCGAAAACGCGTTTTCCCGCGAAAACGCACACCACGGCTCTTTCTGAGAAAAAGCAAGCACGGAGGACGAGAATCGCTTTTGCCCTGCGTAGCGTTCCAGGCAGCGGGTAGAACCAGGCAGAGAATTCCCGGCTAGCAGCTTCCCTGTGGCGGGGAAGTGCAAACATATACGTTTTGGTCCGAAAACGCGTTTTTCGGCGAAAAAGCACACCACGGCTCTTTCTGAGAAAAAGCAAGCACGGAGGACGAGAATCGCTTTTGCCCTGCGTAGCGTTCCGGGCAGCGGGTAGAACCAGGCAGCGAATTCCCTGCTAGCAGCTTCCCTGTGGCGGGGAAGTGCAAACGTACACGTTTTCGGCCGAAAACGCGTTTTCCGGCGAAAACGCACACCACGGCTCTTTCTGAGAAAAAGCAAGCACGGAGGACGAGAATCGCTTTTGCCCTGCGTAGCGTTCCGGGCAGCGGGTAGAACCAGGCAGAGAATTCCCGGCTAGCAGCTTCCCTGTGGCGGGGAAGTGCAAACGTACACGTTTTCGGCCGAAAACGCGTTTTCCGGCGAAAACGCACACCACGGCTCTTTCTGAGAAAAAGCAAGCACGGAGGACGAGAATCGCTTTTGCCCTGCGTAGCGTTCCGGGCAGCGGGTAGAACCAGGCAGAGAATTCCCGGCTAGCAGCTTCCCTGTGGCCGGGAAGTGCAAACGTACACGTTTTTGGCCGAAAACGCGTTTTCCGGCGAAAACGCACACCACGACTCTTTCTGAGAAAAAGCAAGCACGGAGGACGAGAATCGCTTTTGCCCTGCGTAGTGCTCCGGGCAGCGGGTAGAACCAGGCAGAGAATTCCCGGCTAGCAGCTTCCCTGTGGCCGGGAAGTGCAAAGGTACACGTTTTCGGCAGAAAACGCGTTTTCTGGCGAAAACGCACACCACGGCTCTTTCTGAGAAAAAGCAAGCACGGAGGACGAGAATCGCTTTTGCCCTGCGTAGCGTTCCGGGCAGCGGGTAGAAATAGGCAGCGAATTCCCGGCTAGCAGCTTCCCTGTGGCGGGGAAGTGCAAACGTACACGTTTTCAGCCGAAAACGCGTTTTCCGGCGAAAAAGCACACCATGGCTCTTTCTGAGAAAAAGCAAGCACGGAGGACGAGAATCGCTTTTGCCCTGCGTAGCGTTCCGGGCAGCGGGTAGAACCAGGCAGCGAATTCCCTGCTAGCAGCTTCCCTGTGGACGGGAAGTGCAAACGTACACGTTTTCGGCCGGAAACGCGTTTTCCGGCGAAAACGCACACCACGGCTCTTTCTGAGAAAAAGCAAGCACGGAGGACGAGAATCGCTTTTGCCCTGCGTAGCGTTCCGGGCAGCGGGTAGAACCAGGCAGAGAATTGCCGGCTAGCAGCTTCCCTGAGGCCGGGAAGTGCAAACGTACACGTTTTCGGCCGAAAACGCGTTATCCCGCGAAAACGCACACCACGGCTCTTTCTGAGAAAAAGCAAGCACGGAGGACGAGAATCGCTTTTGCCCTGCGTAGCGTTCTGAGCAGCGGGTAGAACCAGGCAGAGAATTCCCGGCTAGCAGCTTCCCTGTGGCCGGGAAGTGCAAACGTACACGTTTTCGGCCGAAAACGCGTTTTCCGGCGAAAACGCACACCACGGCTCTTTCTGAGAAAAAGCAAGCACGGAGGACGAGAATCGCTTTTGCCCTGCGTAGCGTTCCGGGCAGCGGGTAGAACCAGGCAGAGAATTCCGGCTAGCAGTTTCCCTGTGGCCGGGAAGTGCAAACGTACACGTTTTCGGCCGAAAACGCGTTTACCGGCGAAAACGCACACCACGGCTCTTTCTGAGAAAAAGCAAGCACGGAGGACGAGAATCGCTTTTGCCCTCCGTAGTGTTCCGGGCAGCGGGTAGAACCAGGCAGAGAATTCCCGGCTAGCAGCTTGCCTGTGGCCGGGAAGTGCAAACGTACACATTTTCGGCAGAAAACGCGTTTTCTGGCGAAAACGCACACCACGGCTCTTTCTGAGAAAAAGCAAGCACGGAGGACGAGAATCGCTTTTGCCCTGCGTAGCGTTCCGTGCAGCGGGTAGAACCAGGCAGAGAATTCCCGGCTAGCAGCTTCCCTGTGGCGGGGAAGTGCAAACGTACACGTTTTCGGCCGAAAACGCGTTTTACGGCGAAAACGCACACCACGGCTCTTTCTGAGAAAAAGCAAGCACGGAGGACGAGAATCGCTTTTGCCCTGCGTAGCGTTCTGAGCAGCGGGTAGAAATAGGCAGCGAATTCCCGGCTAGCAGCTTCCCTGTGGCCGGGAAGTGCAAACGTACACGTTTTCGTCCGAAAACGCGTTTTCAGGCGAAAACGCACACCACGGCTCTTTCTGAGAAAAAGCAAGCACGGAGGACGAGAATCGCTTTTGCCCTCCGTAGTGTTCCGGGCAGCGGGTAGAACCAGGCAGAGAATTCCCGGCTAGCAGCTTCCCTGTGGCCGGGAAGTGCAAACGTACACGTTTTCGGCCGAAAACGCGTTTTCCGGCGAAAACGCACACCACGGCTCTTTCTGAGAAAAAGCAAGCACGGAGGACGAGAATCGCTTTTGCCCTGCGTAGCGTTCCGTGCAGCGGGTAGAACCAGGCAGCGAATTGCCGGCTAGCAGCTTCCCTGTGGCCGGGAAGTGCAAAGGTACACGTTTTCGGCCGAAAACGCGTTTTCCGGCGAAAACGCACACCACGGCTCTTTCTGAGAAAAAGCAAGCACGGAGGACGAGAATCGCTTTTGCCCTGCGTAGCGTTCCGGGCAGCGGGTAGAACCAGGCAGAGAATTCCCGGCTAGCAGCTTCCCTGTGGCGGGGAAGTGCAAACGTACACGTTTTCGGCCGAAAACGCGTTTTACGGCGAAAACGCACACCACGGCTCTTTCTGAGAAAAAGCAAGCACGGAGGACGAGAATCGCTTTTGCCCTGCGTAGCGTTCTGAGCAGCGGGTAGAAATAGGCAGCGAATTCCCGGCTAGCAGCTTCCCTGTGGCCGGGAAGTGCAAACGTACACGTTTTCGGCCGAAAACGCGTTTTCCGGCGAAAAAGCACACCATGGCTCTTTCTGAGAAAAAGCAAGCACGGAGGACGAGAATCGCTTTTGCCCTGCGTAGCGTTCCGTGCAGCGGGTAGAACCAGGCAGAGAATTCCCGGCTAGCAGTTTCCCTGTGGCGGGGAAGTGTAAATGTACACGTTTTCGGCCGGAAAAGCGTTTTCCGGCGAAAACGCACACCACGGCTCTTTCTGAGAAAAAGCAAGCACGGAGGACGAGAATCGCTTTTGCCCTGCGTAGCGTTCCATGTAGCGGGTAGAAATAGGCAGCGAATTCCCTGCTAGCAGCTTCCCTGTGGCGGGGAAGTGCAAACGTACACGTTTTCGGCCGAAAACGCGTTTTCCGGCGAAAACGCACACCACGGCTCTTTCTGAGAAAAAGCAAGCACAGAGGACGAGAATCGCTTTTGCCCTGCGTAGCGTTCCGGGCAGCGGGTAGAACCAGGCAGAGAATTCCCGGCTAGCAGCTTCCCTGTGGCGGGGAAGTGCAAACGTACACGTTTTCGGCCGAAAAAGCGTTTTCCGGCGAAAACGCACACCACGGCTCTTTCTGAGAAAAAGCAAGCACGGAGGACGAGAATCGCTTTTGCCCTGCGTAGCGTTCCGGGCAGCGGGTAGAACCAGGCAGAGAATTCCCGGCTAGCAGCTTCCCTGTGGCCGGGAAGTGCAAACGTACACGTTTTCGGCCGAAAACGCGTTTTCCGGCGAAAACGCACACCACGGCTCTTTCTGAGAAAAAGCAAGCACGGAGGACGAGAATCGCTTTTGCCCTGCGTAGCGTTCCGGGCAGCGGGTAGAACCAGGCAGAGAATTCCCGGCTAGCAGCTTCCCTGTGGCAGGGAAGTGCAAACGTACACGTTTCCGGCCGAAAACGCGTTTTCCGGCGAAAACGCACACCACGGCTCTTTCTGAGAAAAAGCAAGCACGGAGGACGAGAATCGCTTTTGCCCTGCGTAGCGTTCCGGGCAGCGGGTAGAACCAGGCAGAGAATTCCCGGCTAGCAGCTTCCCTGTGGCGGGGAAGTGCAAACATACACGTTTTCGGCCGAAAACGCGTTTTCCGGCGAAAACGCACACCACGGCTCTTTCTGAGAAAAAGCAAGCACGGAGGACGAGAATCGCTTTTGCCCTCCGTAGTGTTCCGGGCAGCGGGTAGAACCAGGCAGAGAATTCCCGGCTAGCAGCTTGCCTGTGGCCGGGAAGTGCAAACGTACACGTTTTCGCCCGAAAACGCGTTTTCTGGCGAAAACGCACACCACGGCTCTTTCTGAGAAAAAGCAAGCACGGAGGACGAGAATCGCTTTTGCCCTGCGTAGCGTTCCGTGCAGCGGGTAGAACCAGGCAGAGAATTCCCGGCTAGCAGCTTCCCTGTGGCCGGGAAGTGCAAACGTACACGTTTTCGGCCGAAAACGCGTTTTCCGGCGAAAACGCACACCACGGCTCTTTCTGAGAAAAAGCAAGCACGGAGGACGAGAATCGCTTTTGCCCTGCGTAGCGTTCTGAGCAGCGGGTAGAACCAGGCAGCGAATTCCCGGCTAGCAGCTTCCCTGTGGCCGGGAAGTGCAAACGTACACGTTTTCGGCCGAAAACGCGTTTTCCGGCGAAAACGCACACCACGGCTCTTTCTGAGAAAAAGCAAGCACGGAGGACGAGAATCGCTTTTGCCCTGCGTAGCGTTCCATGTAGCGGGTAGAAATAGGCAGCGAATTCCCGGCTAGCAGCTTCCCTGTGGCGGGGAAGTGCAAACGTGCACGTTTTCAGCCGAAAACGCGTTTTACGGCGAAAACGCACACCACGGCTCTTTCTGAGAAAAAGCAAGCACGGAGGACGAGAATCGCTTTTGCCCTGCGTAGCGTTCTGAGCAGCGGGTAGAAATAGGCAGCGAATTCCCGGCTAGCAGCTTCCCTGTGGCCGGGAAGTGCAAACGTACACGTTTTCGTCCGAAAACGCGTTTTCAGGCGAAAACGCACACCACGGCTCTTTCTGAGAAAAAGCAAGCACGGAGGACGAGAATCGCTTTTGCCCTCCGTAGTGTTCCGGGCAGCGGGTAGAACCAGGCAGAGAATTCCCGGCTAGCAGCTTCCCTGTGGCGGGGAAGTGCAAACGTACACGTTTTCGGCCGAAAACGCGTTTTCCGGCGAAAACGCACACCACGGCTCTTTCTGAGAAAAAGCAAGCACGGAGGACGAGAATCGCTTTTGCCCTGCGTAGCGTTCCGGGCAGCGGGTAGAACCAGGCAGCGAATTGCCGGCTAGCAGCTTCCCTGTGGCCGGGAAGTGCAAACGTACACGTTTTCGGCCGAAAACGCGTTTTCCGGCGAAAACGCACACCACGGCTCTTTCTGAGAAAAAGCAAGCACGGAGGACGAGAATCGCTTTTGCCCTGCGTAGCGTTCCGGGCAGCGGGTAGAACCAGGCAGAGAATTCCCGGCTAGCAGCTTCCCTGTGGCGGGGAAGTGCAAACGTACACGTTTTCGGCCGAAAACGCGTTTTACGGCGAAAACGCACACCACGGCTCTTTCTGAGAAAAAGCAAGCACGGAGGACGAGAATCGCTTTTGCCCTGCGTAGCGTTCTGAGCAGCGGGTAGAAATAGGCAGCGAATTCCCGGCTAGCAGCTTCCCTGTGGCCGGGAAGTGCAAACGTACACGTTTTCGGCCGAAAACGCGTTTTCCGGCGAAAAAGCACACCATGGCTCTTTCTGAGAAAAAGCAAGCACGGAGGACGAGAATCGCTTTTGCCCTGCGTAGCGTTCCGTGCAGCGGGTAGAACCAGGCAGAGAATTCCCGGCTAGCAGTTTCCCTGTGGCGGGGAAGTGTAAATGTACACGTTTTCGTCCGGAAAAGCGTTTTCCGGCGAAAACGCACACCACGGCTCTTTCTGAGAAAAAGCAAGCACGGAGGACGAGAATCGCTTTTGCCCTGCGTAGCGTTCCATGTAGCGGGTAGAAATAGGCAGCGAATTCCCTGCTAGCAGCTTCCCTGTGGCGGGGAAGTGCAAACGTACACGTTTTCGGCCGAAAACGCGTTTTCCGGCGAAAACGCACACCACGGCTCTTTCTGAGAAAAAGCAAGCACAGAGGACGAGAATCGCTTTTGCCCTGCGTAGCGTTCCGGGCAGCGGGTAGAACCAGGCAGAGAATTCCCGGCTAGCAGCTTCCCTGTGGCGGGGAAGTGCAAACGTACACGTTTTCGGCCGAAAAAGCGTTTTCCGGCGAAAACGCACACCACGGCTCTTTCTGAGAAAAAGCAAGCACGGAGGACGAGAATCGCTTTTGCCCTGCGTAGCGTTCCGGGCAGCGGGTAGAACCAGGCAGAGAATTCCCGGCTAGCAGCTTCCCTGTGGCCGGGAAGTGCAAACGTACACGTTTTCGGCCGAAAACGCGTTTTCCGGCGAAAACGCACACTACGGCTCTTTCTGAGAAAAAGCAAGCACGGAGGACGAGAATCGCTTTTGCCCTGCGTAGCGTTCCGGGCAGCGGGTAGAACCAGGCAGAGAATTCCCGGCTAGCAGCTTCCCTGTGGCAGGGAAGTGCAAACGTACACGTTTCCGGCCGAAAACGCGTTTTCCGGCGAAAACGCACACCACGGCTCTTTCTGAGAAAAAGCAAGCACGGAGGACGAGAATCGCTTTTGCCCTGCGTAGCGTTCCGGGCAGCGGGTAGAACCAGGCAGAGAATTCCCGGCTAGCAGCTTCCCTGTGGCGGGGAAGTGCAAACATACACGTTTTCGGCCGAAAACGCGTTTTCCGGCGAAAACGCACACCACGGCTCTTTCTGAGAAAAAGCAAGCACGGAGGACGAGAATCGCTTTTGCCCTCCGTAGTGTTCCGGGCAGCGGGTAGAACCAGGCAGAGAATTCCCGGCTAGCAGCTTGCCTGTGGCCGGGAAGTGCAAACGTACACGTTTTCGGCCGAAAACGCGTTTTCTGGCGAAAACGCACACCACGGCTCTTTCTGAGAAAAAGCAAGCACGGAGGACGAGAATCGCTTTTGCCCTGCGTAGCGTTCCGGGCAGCGGGTAGAATCAGGCAGAGAATTCCCGGCTAGCAGCTTCCCTGTGGCCGGGAAGTGCAAACGTACACGTTTTCGGCCGAAAACGCGTTTTCCGGCGAAAACGCACACCACGGCTCTTTCTGAGAAAAAGCAAGCACGGAGGACGAGAATCGCTTTTGCCCTGCGTAGCGTTCTGAGCAGCGGGTAGAACCAGGCAGCGAATTCCCGGCTAGCAGCTTGCCTGTGGCCGGGAAGTGCAAACGTACACGTTTTCGGCCGAAAACGCGTTTTCCGGCGAAAACGCACACCACGGCTCTTTCTGAGAAAAAGCAAGCACGGAGGACGAGAATCGCTTTTGCCCTGCGTAGCGTTCCATGTAGCGGGTAGAAATAGGCAGCGAATTCCCGGCTAGCAGCTTCCCTGTGGCGGGGAAGTGCAAACGTGCACGTTTTCAGCCGAAAACGCGTTTTCCGGCGAAAAAGCACACCATGGCTCTTTCTGAGAAAAAGCAAGCACGGAGGACGAGAATCGCTTTTGCCCTGCGTAGCGTTCCGGGCAGCGGGTAGAACCAGGCAGCGAATTCCCTGCTAGCAGCTTCCCTGTGGACGGGAAGTGCAAACGTACACGTTTTCGGCCGGAAACGCGTTTTCCGGCGAAAACGCACACCACGGCTCTTTCTGAGAAAAAGCAAGCACGGAGGACGAGAATCGCTTATGCCCTGCGTAGCGTTCCGGGCAGCGGGTAGAACCAGGCAGAGAATTGCCGGCTAGCAGCTTCCCTGTGGCCGGGAAGTGCAAACGTACACGTTTTCGGCCGAAAACGCGTTTTCCCGCGAAAACGCACACCACGGCTCTTTCTGAGAAAAAGCAAGCACGGAGGACGAGAATCGCTTTTGCCCTGCGTAGCGTTCCAGGCAGCGGGTAGAACCAGGCAGAGAATTCCCGGCTAGCAGCTTCCCTGTGGCGGGGAAGTGCAAACATATACGTTTTGGTCCGAAAACGCGTTTTTCGGCGAAAAAGCACACCACGGCTCTTTCTGAGAAAAAGCAAGCACGGAGGACGAGAATCGCTTTTGCCCTGCGTAGCGTTCCGGGCAGCGGGTAGAACCAGGCAGCGAATTCCCTGCTAGCAGCTTCCCTGTGGCGGGGAAGTGCAAACGTACACGTTTTCGGCCGAAAACGCGTTTTCCGGCGAAAACGCACACCACGGCTCTTTCTGAGAAAAAGCAAGCACGGAGGACGAGAATCGCTTTTGCCCTGCGTAGCGTTCCGGGCAGCGGGTAGAACCAGGCAGAGAATTCCCGGCTAGCAGCTTCCCTGTGGCGGGGAAGTGCAAACGTACACGTTTTCGGCCGAAAACGCGTTTTCCGGCGAAAACGCACACCACGGCTCTTTCTGAGAAAAAGCAAGCACGGAGGACGAGAATCGCTTTTGCCCTGCGTAGCGTTCCGTGCAGCGGGTAGAACCAGGCAGAGAATTCCCGGCTAGCAGCTTCCCTGTGGCCGGGAAGTGCAAACGTACACGTTTTTGGCCGAAAACGCGTTTTCCGGCGAAAACGCACACCACGACTCTTTCTGAGAAAAAGCAAGCACGGAGGACGAGAATCGCTTTTGCCCTGCGTAGTGCTCCGGGCAGCGGGTAGAACCAGGCAGAGAATTCCCGGCTAGCAGCTTCCCTGTGGCCGGGAAGTGCAAAGGTACACGTTTTCGGCAGAAAACGCGTTTTCTGGCGAAAACGCACACCACGGCTCTTTCTGAGAAAAAGCAAGCACGGAGGACGAGAATCGCTTTTGCCCTGCGTAGCGTTCCGGGCAGCGGGTAGAAATAGGCAGCGAATTCCCGGCTAGCAGCTTCCCTGTGGCGGGGAAGTGCAAACGTACACGTTTTCAGCCGAAAACGCGTTTTCCGGCGAAAAAGCACACCATGGCTCTTTCTGAGAAAAAGCAAGCACGGAGGACGAGAATCGCTTTTGCCCTGCGTAGCGTTCCGGGCAGCGGGTAGAACCAGGCAGCGAATTCCCTGCTAGCAGCTTCCCTGTGGACGGGAAGTGCAAACGTACACGTTTTCGGCCGGAAACGCGTTTTCCGGCGAAAACGCACACCACGGCTCTTTCTGAGAAAAAGCAAGCACGGAGGACGAGAATCGCTTTTGCCCTGCGTAGCGTTCCGGGCAGCGGGTAGAACCAGGCAGAGAATTGCCGGCTAGCAGCTTCCCTGAGGCCGGGAAGTGCAAACGTACACGTTTTCGGCCGAAAACGCGTTATCCCGCGAAAACGCACACCACGGCTCTTTCTGAGAAAAAGCAAGCACGGAGGACGAGAATCGCTTTTGCCCTGCGTAGCGTTCCGGGCAGCGGGTAGAACCAGGCAGAGAATTCCCGGCTAGCAGCTTCCCTGTGGCCGGGAAGTGCAAACGTACACGTTTTCGGCCGAAAACGCGTTTTCCGGCGAAAACGCACACCACGGCTCTTTCTGAGAAAAAGCAAGCACGGAGGACGAGAATCGCTTTTGCCCTGCGTAGCGTTCCGGGCAGCGGGTAGAACCAGGCAGAGAATTCCGGCTAGCAGTTTCCCTGTGGCCGGGAAGTGCAAACGTACACGTTTTCGGCCGAAAACGCGTTTACCGGCGAAAACGCACACCACGGCTCTTTCTGAGAAAAAGCAAGCACGGAGGACGAGAATCGCTTTTGCCCTCCGTAGTGTTCCGGGCAGCGGGTAGAACCAGGCAGAGAATTCCCGGCTAGCAGCTTGCCTGTGGCCGGGAAGTGCAAACGTACACATTTTCGGCAGAAAACGCGTTTTCTGGCGAAAACGCACACCACGGCTCTTTCTGAGAAAAAGCAAGCACGGAGGACGAGAATCGCTTTTGCCCTGCGTAGCGTTCCGTGCAGCGGGTAGAACCAGGCAGAGAATTCCCGGCTAGCAGCTTCCCTGTGGCGGGGAAGTGCAAACGTACACGTTTTCGGCCGAAAACGCGTTTTACGGCGAAAACGCACACCACGGCTCTTTCTGAGAAAAAGCAAGCACGGAGGACGAGAATCGCTTTTGCCCTGCGTAGCGTTCTGAGCAGCGGGTAGAAATAGGCAGCGAATTCCCGGCTAGCAGCTTCCCTGTGGCCGGGAAGTGCAAACGTACACGTTTTCGTCCGAAAACGCGTTTTCAGGCGAAAACGCACACCACGGCTCTTTCTGAGAAAAAGCAAGCACGGAGGACGAGAATCGCTTTTGCCCTCCGTAGTGTTCCGGGCAGCGGGTAGAACCAGGCAGAGAATTCCCGGCTAGCAGCTTGCCTGTGGCCGGGAAGTGCAAACGTACACGTTTTCGGCCGAAAACGCGTTTTCCGGCGAAAACGCACACCACGGCTCTTTCTGAGAAAAAGCAAGCACGGAGGACGAGAATCGCTTTTGCCCTGCGTAGCGTTCCGGGCAGCGGGTAGAACCAGGCAGCGAATTGCCGGCTAGCAGCTTCCCTGTGGCCGGGAAGTGCAAACGTACACGTTTTCGGCCGAAAACGCGTTTTCCGGCGAAAACGCACACCACGGCTCTTTCTGAGAAAAAGCAAGCACGGAGGACGAGAATCGCTTTTGCCCTGCGTAGCGTTCCGGGCAGCGGGTAGAACCAGGCAGAGAATTCCCGGCTAGCAGCTTCCCTGTGGCGGGGAAGTGCAAACGTACACGTTTTCGGCCGAAAACGCGTTTTACGGCGAAAACGCACACCACGGCTCTTTCTGAGAAAAAGCAAGCACGGAGGACGAGAATCGCTTTTGCCCTGCGTAGCGTTCTGAGCAGCGGGTAGAAATAGGCAGCGAATTCCCGGCTAGCAGCTTCCCTGTGGCCGGGAAGTGCAAACGTACACGTTTTCGGCCGAAAACGCGTTTTCCGGCGAAAAAGCACACCATGGCTCTTTCTGAGAAAAAGCAAGCACGGAGGACGAGAATCGCTTTTGCCCTGCGTAGCGTTCCGTGCAGCGGGTAGAACCAGGCAGAGAATTCCCGGCTAGCAGCTTCCCTGTGGCGGGGAAGTGCAAACATACACGTTTTCGGCCGAAAACGCGTTTTCCGGCGAAAACGCACACCACGGCTCTTTCTGAAAAAAGCAAGCACGGAGGACGAGAATCGCTTTTGCCCTGCGTAGTGTTCCGGGCAGCGGGTAGAACCAGGCAGAGAATTCCCGGCTAGCAGCTTGCCTGTGGCCGGGAAGTGCAAACGTACACGTTTTCGGCCGAAAACGCGTTTTCTGGCGAAAACGCACACCACGGCTCTTTCTGAGAAAAAGCAAGCACGGAGGACGAGAATCGCTTTTGCCCTGCGTAGCGTTCCGTGCAGCGGGTAGAACCAGGCAGAGAATTCCCGGCTAGCAGCTTCCCTGTGGCCGGGAAGTGCAAACGTACACGTTTTCGGCCGAAAACGCGTTTTCCGGCGAAAACGCACACCACGGCTCTTTCTGAGAAAAAGCAAGCACGGAGGACGAGAATCGCTTTTGCCCTGCGTAGCGTTCTGAGCAGCGGGTAGAACCAGGCAGCGAATTCCCGGCTAGCAGCTTCCCTGTGGCCGGGAAGTGCAAACGTACACGTTTTCGGCCGAAAACGCGTTTTCCGGCGAAAACGCACACCACGGCTCTTTCTGAGAAAAAGCAAGCACGGAGGACGAGAATCGCTTTTGCCCTGCGTAGCGTTCCATGTAGCGGGTAGAAATAGGCAGCGAATTCCCGGCTAGCAGCTTCCCTGTGGCGGGGAAGTGCAAACGTGCACGTTTTCAGCCGAAAACGCGTTTTCCGGCGAAAAAGCACACCATGGCTCTTTCTGAGAAAAAGCAAGCACGGAGGACGAGAATCGCTTTTGCCCTGCGTAGCGTTCCGGGCAGCGGGTAGAACCAGGCAGCGAATTCCCTGCTAGCAGCTTCCCTGTGGACGGGAAGTGCAAACGTACACGTTTTCGGCCGGAAACGCGTTTTCCGGCGAAAACGCACACCACGGCTCTTTCTGAGAAAAAGCAAGCACGGAGGACGAGAATCGCTTTTGCCCTGCGTAGCGTTCCGGGCAGCGGGTAGAACCAGGCAGAGAATTGCCGGCTAGCAGCTTCCCTGTGGCCGGGAAGTGCAAACGTACACGTTTTCGGCCGAAAACGCGTATTCCCGCGAAAACGCACACCACGGCTCTTTCTGAGAAAAAGCAAGCACGGAGGACGAGAATCGCTTTTGCCCTGCGTAGCGTTCCAGGCAGCGGGTAGAACCAGGCAGAGAATTCCCGGCTAGCAGCTTCCCTGTGGCCGGGAAGTGCAAACATATACGTTTTGGTCCGAAAACGCGTTTTTCGGCGAAAAAGCACACCACGGCTCTTTCTGAGAAAAAGCAAGCACGGAGGACGAGAATCGCTTTTGCCCTGCGTAGCGTTCCGGGCAGCGGGTAGAACCAGGCAGCGAATTCCCTGCTAGCAGCTTCCCTGTGGCGGGGAAGTGCAAACGTACACGTTTTCGGCCGAAAACGCGTTTTCCGGCGAAAACGCACACCACGGCTCTTTCTGAGAAAAAGCAAGCACGGAGGACGAGAATCGCTTTTGCCCTGCGTAGCGTTCCGGGCAGCGGGTAGAACCAGGCAGAGAATTCCCGGCTAGCAGCTTCCCTGTGGCGGGGAAGTGCAAACGTACACGTTTTCGGCCGAAAACGCGTTTTCCGGCGAAAACGCACACCACGGCTCTTTCTGAGAAAAAGCAAGCACGGAGGACGAGAATCGCTTTTGCCCTGCGTAGCGTTCCGGGCAGCGGGTAGAACCAGGCAGAGAATTCCCGGCTAGCAGCTTCCCTGTGGCCGGGAAGTGCAAACGTACACGTTTTTGGCCGAAAACGCGTTTTCCGGCGAAAACGCACACCACGACTCTTTCTGAGAAAAAGCAAGCACGGAGGACGAGAATCGCTTTTGCCCTGCGTAGTGCTCCGGGCAGCGGGTAGAACCAGGCAGAGAATTCCCGGCTAGCAGCTTCCCTGTGGCCCGGAAGTGCAAAGGTACACGTTTTCGGCAGAAAACGCGTTTTCTGGCGAAAACGCACACCACGGCTCTTTCTGAGAAAAAGCAAGCACGGAGGACGAGAATCGCTTTTGCCCTGCGTAGCGTTCCGGGCAGCGGGTAGAAATAGGCAGCGAATTCCCGGCTAGCAGCTTCCCTGTGGCGGGGAAGTGCAAACGTACACGTTTTCAGCCGAAAACGCGTTTTCCGGCGAAAAAGCACACCATGGCTCTTTCTGAGAAAAAGCAAGCACGGAGGACGAGAATCGCTTTTGCCCTGCGTAGCGTTCCGGGCAGCGGGTAGAACCAGGCAGCGAATTCCCTGCTAGCAGCTTCCCTGTGGACGGGAAGTGCAAACGTACACGTTTTCGGCCGGAAACGCGTTTTCCGGCGAAAACGCACACCACGGCTCTTTCTGAGAAAAAGCAAGCACGGAGGACGAGAATCGCTTATGCCCTGCGTAGCGTTCCGGGCAGCGGGTAGAACGAGGCAGAGAATTGCCGGCTAGCAGCTTCCCTGTGGCCGGGAAGTGCAAACGTACACGTTTTCGGCCGAAAACGCGTTTTCCGGCGAAAACGCACACCACGGCTCTTTCTGAGAAAAAGCAAGCACGGAGGACGAGAATCGCTTTTGCCCTGCGTAGCGTTCCGGGCAGCGGGTAGAACCAGGCAGAGAATTCCCGGCTAGCAGCTTCCCTGTGGCGGGGAAGTGCAAACGTACACGTTTTCGGCCGAAAACGCGTTTTCCCGCGAAAACGCACACCACGGCTCTTTCTGAGAAAAAGCAAGCACGGAGGACGAGAATCGCTTTTGCCCTGCGTAGCGTTCCGGGCAGCGGGTAGAACCAGGCAGAGAATTCCCGGCTAGCAGCTTCCCTGTGGCCGGGAAGTGCAAACGTACACGTTTTCGGCCGAAAACGCGTTTTCCGGCGAAAACGCACACCACGGCTCTTTCTGAGAAAAAGCAAGCACGGAGGACTAGAATCGCTTTTGCCCTGCGTAGCGTTCCGGGCAGCGGGTAGAACCAGGCAGAGAATTCCCGGCTAGCAGCTTCCCTGTGGCGGGGAAGTGCAAACGTACACGTTTTCGGCCGAAAACGCGTTTTCCGGCGAAAACGCACACCACGGCTCTTTCTGAGAAAAAGCAAGCACAGAGGACGAGAATCGCTTTTGCCCTGCGTAGCGTTCCGGGCAGCGGGTAGAACCAGGCAGAGAATTCCCGGCTAGCAGCTTCCCTGTGGTGGGGAAGTGCAAACGTACACGTTTTCGGCCGAAAACGCGTTTTCCGGCGAAAACGCACACCACGGCTCTTTCTGAGAAAAAGCAAGCACAGAGGACGAGAATCGCTTTTGCCCTGCGTAGCGTTCCGGGCAGCGGGTAGAACCAGGCAGAGAATTCCCGGCTAGCAGCTTCCCTGTGGCGGGGAAGTGCAAACGTACACGTTTTCGGCCGAAAACGCGTTTTCCCGCGAAAACGCACACCACGGCTCTTTCTGAGAAAAAGCAAGCACGGAGGACGAGAATCGCTTTTGCCCTGCGTAGTGTTCCGGGCAGCGGGTAGAACCAGGCAGAGAATTCCCGGCTAGCAGCTTCCCTGTGGCGGGGAAGTGCAAACGTACATGTTTTCGGCCGAGAACGCGTTTTCCGGCGAAAACGCACACCACGGCTCTTTCTGAGAAAAAGCAAGCACGGAGGACGAGAATCGCTTTTGCCCTGCGTAGCGTTCCGGGCAGCGGGTAGAACCAGGCAGAGAATTCCCGGCTAGCAGCTTCCCTGTGGCCGGGAAGTGCAAACGTACACGTTTTCGGCCGAAAACGCGTTTTCCGGCGAAAACGCACACCACGGCTCTTTCTGAGAAAAAGCAAGCACGGAGGACGAGAATCGCTTTTGCCCTGCGTAGTGTTCCGGGCAGCGGGTAGAACCAGGCAGAGAATTCCCGGCTAGCAGCTTCCCTGTGGCGGGGAAGTGCAAACGTACACGTTTTCGGCCGAAAACGCGTTTGTCGGCGAAAAAGCACACCACGGCTCTTTCTGAGAAAAAGCAAGCACGGAGGACGAGAATCGCTTTTGCCCTGCGTAGCGTTCCGGGCAGCGGGTAGAACCAGGCAGAGAATTCCCGGCTAGCACCTTCCCTGTGGCGGGGAAGTGCAAACATATACGTTTTCGGCCGGAAACGCGTTTTCCGGCGAAAACGCACACCACGGCTCTTTCTGAGAAAAAGCAAGCACGGAGGACGAGAATCGCTTTTGCCCTGCGTAGCGTTCCATGTAGCGGGTAGAAATAGGCAGCGAATTCCCTGCTAGCAGCTTCCCTGTGGCGGGGAAGTGCAAACGTACACGTTTTCGGCCGAAAACGCGTTTTCCGGCGAAAACGCACACCACGGCTCTTTCTGAGAAAAAGCAAGCACAGAGGACGAGAATCGCTTTTGCCCTGCGTAGCGTTCCGGGCAGCGGGTAGAACCAGGCAGAGAATTCCCGTCTAGCAGCTTCCCTGTGGCGGGGAAGTGCAAACGTACACGTTTTCGGCCGAAAACGCGTTTTCCCGCGAAAACGCACACCACGGCTCTTTCTGAGAAAAAGCAAGCACGGAGGACGAGAATCGCTTTTGCCCTGCGTAGTGTTCCAGGCAGCGGGTAGAACCAGGCAGAGAATTCCCGGCTAGGAGCTTCCCTGTGGCGGGGAAGTGCAAACGTACACGTTTTCGGCCGAAAACGCGTTTTCCCGCGAAAACGCACACCACGGCTCTTTCTGAGAAAAAGCAAGCACGGAGGACGAGAATCGCTTTTGCCCTGCGTAGCGTTCCGGGCAGCGGGTAGAACCAGGCAGAGAATTCCCGTCTAGCAGCTTCCCTGTGGCCGGGAAGTGCAAACGTACACGTTTTCGGCCGAAAACGCGTTTTCCGGCGAAAACGCACACCACGGCTCTTTCTGAGAAAAAGCAAGCACGGAGGACGAGAATCGCTTTTGCCCTGCGTAGCGTTCCGGGCAGCGGGTAGAACCAGGCAGAGAATTCCCGTCTAGCAGCTTCCCTGTGGCGGGGAAGTGCAAACGTACACGTTTTCGGCCGAAAACGCGTTTTCCGGCGAAAACGCACACCACGGCTCTTTCTGAGAAAAAGCAAGCACGGAGGACGAGAATCGCTTTTGCCCTGCGTAGCGTTCTGAGCAGCGGGTAGAAATAGGCAGCGAATTCCCGGCTAGCAGCTTCCCTGTGGCCGGGAAGTGCAAACGTACACGTTTTCGGCCGAAAACGCGTTTTCCGGCGAAAACGCACACCACGGCTCTTTCTGAGAAAAAGCAAGCACGGAGGACGAGAATCGCTTTTGCCCTGCGTAGCGTTCCATGTAGCGGGTAGAAATAGGCAGCGAATTCCCTGCTAGCAGCTTCCCTGTGGCGGGGAAGTGCAAACGTACACGTTTTCGGCCGAAAACGCGTTTTCCGGCGAAAACGCACACCACGGCTCTTTCTGAGAAAAAGCAAGCACAGAGGACGAGAATCGCTTTTGCCCTGCGTAGCGTTCCGGGCAGCGGGTAGAACCAGGCAGAGAATTCCCGTCTAGCAGCTTCCCTGTGGCGGGGAAGTGCAAACGTACACGTTTTCGGCCGAAAACGCGTTTTCCCGCGAAAACGCACACCACGGCTCTTTCTGAGAAAAAGCAAGCACGGAGGACGAGAATCGCTTTTGCCCTGCGTAGTGTTCCAGGCAGCGGGTAGAACCAGGCAGAGAATTCCCGGCTAGGAGCTTCCCTGTGGCGGGGAAGTGCAAACGTACACGTTTTCGGCCAAAAACGCGTTTTCCCGCGAAAACGCACACCACGGCTCTTTCTGAGAAAAAGCAAGCACGGAGGACGAGAATCGCTTTTGCCCTGCGTAGCGTTCCGGGCAGCGGGTAGAACCAGGCAGAGAATTCCCGTCTAGCAGCTTCCCTGTGGCCGGGAAGTGCAAACGTACACGTTTTCGGCCGAAAACGCGTTTTCCGGCGAAAACGCACACCACGGCTCTTTCTGAGAAAAAGCAAGCACGGAGGACGAGAATCGCTTTTGCCCTGCGTAGCGTTCCGGGCAGCGGGTAGAACCAGGCAGAGAATTCCCGGCTAGCAGCTTCCCTGTGGCGAGGAAGTGCAAACGTACACGTTTTCGGCCGAAAACGCGTTTTCCGGCGAAAACGCACACCACGGCTCTTTCTGAGAAAAAGCAAGCACGGAGGACGAGAATCGCTTTTGCCCTGCGTAGCGTTCTGAGCAGCGGGTAGAAATAGGCAGCGAATTCCCGGCTAGCAGCTTCCCTGTGGCCGGGAAGTGCAAACGTACACGTTTTCGGCCGAAAACGCGTTTTCCGGCGAAAACGCACACCACGGCTCTTTCTGAGAAAAAGCAAGCACGGAGGACGAGAATCGCTTTTGCCCTGCGTAGTGTTCCGGGCAGCGGGTAGAACCAGGCAGAGAATTCCCGGCTAGCAGCTTCCCTGTGGCGGGGAAGTGCAAACGTACACGTTTTCGGCAGAAAACGCTTTTTCCGGCGAAAACGCACACCACGGCTCTTTCTCAGAAAAAGCAAGCACGGAGGACGAGAATCGCTTTTGCCCTGCTTAGCGTTCCGAGCAGCGGGTAGAAATAGGCAGCGAATTGCCGGCTAGCAGCTTCCCTGTGGCCGGGAAGTGCAAACGTACACGTTTTCGGCCGAAAACGCGTTTTCCGGCGAAAACGCACACCACGGCTCTTTCTGAGAAAAAGCAAGCACGGAGGACGAGAATCGCTTTTGCCCTCCGTAGTGTTCCGGGCAGCGGGTAGAACCAGGCAGAGAATTCCCGGCTAGCAGCTTCCCTGTGGCGGGGAAGTGCAAACGTACACGTTTTCGGCCGAAAACGTGTTTTTCGGCGAAAAAGCACACCACGGCTCTTTCTGAGAAAAAGCAAGCACGGAGGACGAGAATCGCTTTTGCCCTGCGTAGCGTTCCGGGCAGCGGGTAGAACCAGGCAGAGAATTCCCGGCTAGCAGCTTCCCTGTGGCCGGGAAGTGCAAACGTACACGTTTTCGGCCGAAAACGCGTTTTCCGGCGAAAACGCACACCACGGCTCTTTCTGAGAAAAAGCAAGCACGGAGGACGAGAATCGCTTTTGCCCTGCGTAGTGTTCCAGGCAGCGGGTAGAACCAGGCAGAGAATTCCCGGCTAGGAGCTTCCCTGTGGCGGGGAAGTGCAAACGTACACGTTTTCGGCCAAAAACGCGTTTTCCCGCGAAAACGCACACCACGGCTCTTTCTGAGAAAAAGCAAGCACGGAGGACGAGAATCGCTTTTGCCCTGCGTAGCGTTCCGGGCAGCGGGTAGAACCAGGCAGAGAATTCCCGTCTAGCAGCTTCCCTGTGGCCGGGAAGTGCAAACGTACACGTTTTCGGCCGAAAACGCGTTTTCCGGCGAAAACGCACACCACGGCTCTTTCTGAGAAAAAGCAAGCACGGAGGACGAGAATCGCTTTTGCCCTGCGTAGCGTTCCGGGCAGCGGGTAGAACCAGGCAGAGAATTCCCGGCTAGCAGCTTCCCTGTGGCGAGGAAGTGCAAACGTACACGTTTTCGGCCGAAAACGCGTTTTCCGGCGAAAACGCACACCACGGCTCTTTCTGAGAAAAAGCGAGCACGGAGGACGAGAATCGCTTTTGCCCTGCGTAGCGTTCTGAGCAGCGGGTAGAAATAGGCAGCGAATTCCCGGCTAGCAGCTTCCCTGTGGCCGGGAAGTGCAAACGTACACGTTTTCGGCCGAAAACGCGTTTTCCGGCGAAAACGCACACCACGGCTCTTTCTGAGAAAAAGCAAGCACGGAGGACGAGAATCGCTTTTGCCCTGCGTAGTGTTCCGGGCAGCGGGTAGAACCAGGCAGAGAATTCCCGGCTAGCAGCTTCCCTGTGGCGGGGAAGTGCAAACGTACACGTTTTCGGCAGAAAACGCTTTTTCCGGCGAAAACGCACACCACGGCTCTTTCTCAGAAAAAGCAAGCACGGAGGACGAGAATCGCTTTTGCCCTGCTTAGCGTTCCGAGCAGCGGGTAGAAATAGGCAGCGAATTGCCGGCTAGCAGCTTCCCTGTGGCCGGGAAGTGCAAACGTACACGTTTTCGGCCGAAAACGCGTTTTCCGGCGAAAACGCACACCACGGCTCTTTCTGAGAAAAAGCAAGCACGGAGGACGAGAATCGCTTTTGCCCTCCGTAGTGTTCCGGGCAGCGGGTAGAACCAGGCAGAGAATTCCCGGCTAGCAGCTTCCCTGTGGCGGGGAAGTGCAAACGTACACGTTTTCGGCCGAAAACGTGTTTTTCGGCGAAAAAGCACACCACGGCTCTTTCTGAGAAAAAGCAAGCACGGAGGACGAGAATCGCTTTTGCCCTGCGTAGCGTTCCGGGCAGCGGGTAGAACCAGGCAGAGAATTCCCGGCTAGCAGCTTCCCTGTGGCCGGGAAGTGCAAACGTACACGTTTTCGGCCGAAAACGCGTTTTCCGGCGAAAACGCACACCACGGCTCTTTCTGAGAAAAAGCAAGCACGGAGGACGAGAATCGCTTTTGCCCTGCGTAGCGTTCCGGGCAGCGGGTAGAACCAGGCAGAGAATTCCCGGCTAGCATCTTCCCTGTGGCGGGGAAGTGCAAACATATACGTTTTCGGCCGAAAACGCGTTTTCCGGCGAAAACGCACACCACGGCTCTTTCTGAGAAAAAGCAAGCACGGAGGACGAGAATCGCTTTTGCCCTGCGTAGCGTTCCATGTAGCGGGTAGAAATAGGCAGCGAATTCCCTGCTAGCAGCTTCCCTGTGGCGGGGAAGTGCAAACGTACACGTTTTCGGCCGAAAACGCGTTTTCCGGCGAAAACGCACACCACGGCTCTTTCTGAGAAAAAGCAAGCACAGAGGACGAGAATCGCTTTTGCCCTGCGTAGCGTTCCGGGCAGCGGGTAGAACCAGGCAGAGAATTCCCGTCTAGCAGCTTCCCTGTGGCGGGGAAGTGCAAACGTACACGTTTTCGGCCGAAAACGCGTTTTCCCGCGAAAACGCACACCACGGCTCTTTCTGAGAAAAAGCAAGCACGGAGGACGAGAATCGCTTTTGCCCTGCGTAGTGTTCCAGGCAGCGGGTAGAACCAGGCAGAGAATTCCCGGCTAGGAGCTTCCCTGTGGCGGGGAAGTGCAAACGTACACGTTTTCGGCCGAAAACGCGTTTTCCCGCGAAAACGCACACCACGGCTCTTTCTGAGAAAAAGCAAGCACGGAGGACGAGAATCGCTTTTGCCCTGCGTAGCGTTCCGGGCAGCGGGTAGAACCAGGCAGAGAATTCCCGTCTAGCAGCTTCCCTGTGGCCGGGAAGTGCAAACGTACACGTTTTCGGCCGAAAACGCGTTTTCCGGCGAAAACGCACACCACGGCTCTTTCTGAGAAAAAGCAAGCACGGAGGACGAGAATCGCTTTTGCCCTGCGTAGCGTTCCGGGCAGCGGGTAGAACCAGGCAGAGAATTCCCGGCTAGCAGCTTCCCTGTGGCGAGGAAGTGCAAACGTACACGTTTTCGGCCGAAAACGCGTTTTCCGGCGAAAACGCACACCACGGCTCTTTCTGAGAAAAAGCAAGCACGGAGGACGAGAATCGCTTTTGCCCTGCGTAGCGTTCTGAGCAGCGGGTAGAAATAGGCAGCGAATTCCCGGCTAGCAGCTTCCCTGTGGCCGGGAAGTGCAAACGTACACGTTTTCGGCCGAAAACGCGTTTTCCGGCGAAAACGCACACCACGGCTCTTTCTGAGAAAAAGCAAGCACGGAGGACGAGAATCGCTTTTGCCCTGCGTAGCGTTCCATGTAGCGGGTAGAAATAGGCAGCGAATTCCCTGCTAGCAGCTTCCCTGTGGCGGGGAAGTGCAAACGTACACGTTTTCGGCCGAAAACGCGTTTTCCGGCGAAAACGCACACCACGGCTCTTTCTGAGAAAAAGCAAGCACAGAGGACGAGAATCGCTTTTGCCCTGCGTAGCGTTCCGGGCAGCGGGTAGAACCAGGCAGAGAATTCCCGTCTAGCAGCTTCCCTGTGGCGGGGAAGTGCAAACGTACACGTTTTCGGCCGAAAACGCGTTTTCCCGCGAAAACGCACACCACGGCTCTTTCTGAGAAAAAGCAAGCACGGAGGACGAGAATCGCTTTTGCCCTGCGTAGTGTTCCAGGCAGCGGGTAGAACCAGGCAGAGAATTCCCGGCTAGGAGCTTCCCTGTGGCGGGGAAGTGCAAACGTACACGTTTTCGGCCAAAAACGCGTTTTCCCGCGAAAACGCACACCACGGCTCTTTCTGAGAAAAAGCAAGCACGGAGGACGAGAATCGCTTTTGCCCTGCGTAGCGTTCCGGGCAGCGGGTAGAACCAGGCAGAGAATTCCCGTCTAGCAGCTTCCCTGTGGCCGGGAAGTGCAAACGTACACGTTTTCGGCCGAAAACGCGTTTTCCGGCGAAAACGCACACCACGGCTCTTTCTGAGAAAAAGCAAGCACGGAGGACGAGAATCGCTTTTGCCCTGCGTAGCGTTCCGGGCAGCGGGTAGAACCAGGCAGAGAATTCCCGGCTAGCAGCTTCCCTGTGGCGAGGAAGGCAAACGTACACGTTTTCGGCCGAAAACGCGTTTTCCGGCGAAAACGCACACCACGGCTCTTTCTGAGAAAAAGCAAGCACGGAGGACGAGAATCGCTTTTGCCCTGCGTAGCGTTCTGAGCAGCGGGTAGAAATAGGCAGCGAATTCCCGGCTAGCAGCTTCCCTGTGGCCGGGAAGTGCAAACGTACACGTTTTCGGCCGAAAACGCGTTTTCCGGCGAAAACGCACACCACGGCTCTTTCTGAGAAAAAGCAAGCACGGAGGACGAGAATCGCTTTTGCCCTGCGTAGCGTTCCGGGCAGCGGGTAGAACCAGGCAGAGAATTCCCGGCTAGCAGCTTCCCTGTGGCGGGGAAGTGCAAACGTACACGTTTTCGGCCGAAAACGCTTTTTCCGGCGAAAACGCACAGCACGGCTCTTTCTGAGAAAAAGCAAGCACGGAGGACGAGAATCGCTTTTGCCCTGCGTAGCGTTCCGGGCAGCGGGTAGAACCAGGCAGAGAATTCCCGGATAGCAGCTTCCCTTTGGCCGGGAAGTGCAAACGTACACGTTTTCGGCCGAAAACGCGTTTTCCGGCGAAAACGCACACCACGGCTCTTTCTCAGAAAAAGCAGGCACGGAGGACGAGAATCGCTTTTGCCCTGCTTAGCGTTCCGAGCAGCGGGTAGAAATAGGCAGCGAATTGCCGGCTAGCAGCTTCCCTGTGGCCGGGAAGTGCAAACGTACACGTTTTCGGCCGGAAACGCGTTTTCAGGCGAAAAAGCACACCACGGCTCTTTCTGAGAAAAAGCAAGCACGGAGGACGAGAATCGCTTTTGCCCTCCGTAGCGTTCCGGGCAGCGGGTAGAACCAGGCAGAGAATTCCCGGCTAGCAGCTTCCCTGTGGCGGGGAAGTGCAAACGTACACGTTTTCGGCCGAAAACTTGTTTTTCGGCGAAAAAGCACACCACGGCTCTTTCTGAGAAAAAGCAAGCACGGAGGACGAGAATCGCTTTTGCCCTGCGTAGCGTTCCGGGCAGCGGGTAGAACCAGGCAGCGAATTCCCTGCTAGCAGCTTCCCTGTGGCGGGGAAGTGCAAACGTACACGTTTTCGGCCGAAAACGCGTTTTCCGGCGAAAACGAACACCACGGCTCTTTCTGAGAAAAAGCAAGCACGGAGGACGAGAATCGCTTTTGCCCTGCGTAGCGTTCCGGGCAGCGGGTAGAACCAGGCAGAGAATTCCCGGCTAGCAGCTTCCCTGTGGCGGGGAAGTGCAAACGTACACGTTTTCGGCCGAAAACGCGTTTTCCGGCGAAAACGCACACCACGGCTCTTTCTGAGAAAAAGCAAGCACGGAGGACGAGAATCGCTTTTGCCCTGCGTAGCGTTCCGGGCAGCGGGTAGAACCAGGCAGCGAATTCCCGGCTAGCAGCTTCCCTGTGGCCGGGAAGTGCAAACGTACACGTTTTCGGCCGAAAACGCGTTTTCCGGCGAAAACGCACACCACGGCTCTTTCTGAGAAAAAGCAAGCACGGAGGACGAGAATCGCTTTTGCCCTGCGTAGTGCTCCGGGCAGCGGGTAGAACCAGGCAGAGAATTCCCGGCTGGCAGCTTCCCTGTGGCCGGGAAGTGCAAAGGTACACGTTTTCGGCAGAAAACGCGTTTTCTGGCGAAAACGCACACCACGGCTCTTTCTGAGAAAAAGCAAGCACGGAGGACGAGAATCGCTTTTGCCCTGCGTAGCGTTCCGGGCAGCGGGTAGAACCAGGCAGAGAATTCCCGTCTAGCAGCTTCCCTGTGGCCGGGAAGTGCAAACGTACACGTTTTCGGCCGAAAACGCGTTTTCCGGCGAAAACGCACACCACGGCTCTTTCTGAGAAAAAGCAAGCACGGAGGACGAGAATCGCTTTTGCCCTGCATACCGTTCTGAGCAGCGGGTAGAAATAGGCAGCGAATTCCCGGCTAGCAGCTTCCCTGTGGCCGGGAAGTGCAAACGTACACGTTTTCGGCCGAAAACGCGTTTTCCGGCGAAAACGCACACCACGGCTCTTTCTGAGAAAAAGCAAGCACGGAGGACGAGAATCGCTTTTGCCCTGCGTAGCGTTCCGGGCAGCGGGTAGAACCAGGCAGAGAATTCCCGGCTAGCAGCTTCCCTGTGGCGGGGAAGTGCAAACGTACACGTTTTCGGCCGAAAACGCGTTTTCCGGCGAAAACGCACACCACGGCTCTTTCTGAGAAAAAGCAAGCACGGAGGACGAGAATCGCTTTTGCCCTCCGTAGTGTTCCGGGCAGCGGGTAGAACCAGGCAGAGAATTCCCGGCTAGCAGCTTCCCTGTGGCGGGGAAGTGCAAACGTACACGTTTTCGGCCGAAAACGCGTTTTTCGGCGAAAAAGCACACCACGGCTCTTTCTGAGAAAAAGCAAGCACGTAGGACGAGAATCGCTTTTGCCCTGCGTAGCGTTCCGGGCAGCGGGTAGAACCAGGCAGCGAATTCCCTGCTAGCAGCTTCCCTGTGGCGGGGAAGTGCAAACGTACACGTTTTCGGCCGAAAACGCGTTTTCCGGCGAAAACGCACACCACGGCTCTTTCTGAGAAAAAGCAAGCACGGAGGACGAGAATCGCTTTTGCCCTGCGTAGCGTTCCGGGCAGCGGGTAGAACCAGGCAGAGAATTCCCGGCTAGCAGCTTCCCTGTGGCCGGGAAGTGCAAACGTACACGTTTTCGGCCGAAAACGCGTTTTCCGGCGAAAACGCACACCACGGCTCTTTCTGAGAAAAAGCAAGCACGGAGGACGAGAATCGCTTTTGCCCTGCGTAGCGTTCGGAACAGCGGGTAGAAATAGGCAGCGAATTCCCGGCTAGCAGCTTCCCTGTGGCGGGGAAGTGCAAACGTACACGTTTTCAGCCGAAAACGCGTTTTCCGGCGAGAAAGCACACCATGGCTCTTTCTGAGAAAAAGCAAGCACGGAGGACGAGAATCGCTTTTGCCCTGCTTAGCGTTCCGTGCAGCGGGTAGAACCAGGCAGAGAATTCCCGTCTAGCAGCTTCCCTGTGGCGGGGAAGTGCAAACGTACACGTTTTCGGCCGAAAACGCGTTTTCCGGCGAAAACGCACACCACGGCTCTTTCTGAGAAAAAGCAAGCACGGAGGACGAGAATCGCTTTTGCCCTGCGTAGCGTTCCGGGCAGCGGGTAGAACCAGGCAGAGAATTCCCGGCTAGCAGCTTCCCTGTGGCAGGGAAGTCCAAACGTACACGTTTCCGGCCGAAAACGCGTTTTCCGGCGAAAACGCACACCACGGCTCTTTCTGAGAAAAAGCAAGCACGGAGGACGAGAATCGCTTTTGCCCTCCGTAGTGTTCCGGGCAGCGGGTAGAACCAGGCAGAGAATTCCCGGCTAGCAGCTTGCCTGTGGCCGGGAAGTGCAAAGGTACACGTTTTCGGCAGAAAACGCGTTTTCTGGCGAAAACGCACACCACGGCTCTTTCTGAGAAAAAGCAAGCACGGAGGACGAGAATCGCTTTTGCCCTGCGTAGCGTTCCGGGCAGCGGGTAGAACCAGGCAGAGAATTCCCGGCTAGCAGCTTCCCTGTGGCCGGGAAGTGCAAACGTACACGTTTTCGGCCGAAAACGTGTTTTCCGGCGAAAACGCACACCACGGCTCTTTCTGAGAAAAAGCAAGCACGGAGGACGAGAATCGCTTTTGCCCTGCGTAGCGTTCGGAGCAGCGGGTAGAAATAGGCAGCGAAATCCCGGCTAGCAGCTTCCCTGTGGCCGGGAAGTGCAAACGTACACGTTTTCAGCCGAAAACGCGTTTTCCGGCGAAAAAGCACACCATGGCTCTTTCTGAGAAAAAGCAAGCACGGAGGACGAGAATCGCTTTTGCCCTGCTTAGCGTTCCGTGCAGCGGGTAGAACCAGGCAGAGAATTCCCGTCTAGCAGCTTCCCTGTGGCGGGGAAGTGCAAACGTACACGTTTTCGGCCGAAAACGCGTTTTCCGGCGAAAACGCACACCACGGCTCTTTCTGAGAAAAAGCAAGCACGGAGGACGAGAATCGCTTTTGCCCTGCGTAGCGTTCCGGGCAGCGGGTAGAACCAGGCAGAGAATTCCCGGCTAGCAGCTTCCATGTGGCAGGGAAGTCCAAACGTACACGTTTCCGGCCGAAAACGCGTTTTCCGGCGAAAACGCACACCACGGCTCTTTCTGAGAAAAAGCAAGCACGGAGGACGAGAATCGCTTTTGCCCTGCGTAGTGCTCCGGGCAGCGGGTAGAACCAGGCAGAGAATTCCCGGCTAGCAGCTTCCCTGTGGCCGGGAAGTGCAAAGGTACACGTTTTCGGCAGAAAACGCGTTTTCTAGCGAAAACGCACACCACGGCTCTTTCTGAGAAAAAGCAAGCACGGAGGACGAGAATCGCTTTTGCCCTGCGTAGCGTTCCGTGCAGCATGTAGAACCAGGCAGAGAATTCCCGTCTAGCAGCTTCCCTGTGGCGGGGAAGTGCAAACGTACACGTTTTCGGCCGAAAACGCGTTTTCCGGCGAAAACGCACACCACGGCTCTTTCTGAGAAAAAGCAAGCACAGAGGACGAGAATCGCTTTTGCCCTGCGTAGCGTTCCGGGCAGGGGGTAGAACCAGGCAGAGAATTCCCGGCTAGCAGCTTCCATGTGGCGGGGAAGTGCAAACGTACACGTTTTCGGCCGAAAATGCGTTTTCCGGCGAAAACGCACACCACTGGTCTTTCTGAGAAAAAGCAAGCACGGAGGACGAGAATCGCTTTTGCCCTGCGTAGCGTTCCGGGCAGCGGGTAGAACCAGGCAGAGAATTCCCGGCTAGCAGCTTCCCTGTGGCCGGGAAGTGCAAACGTACACGTTTTCGGCCGAAAACGCGTTTTCCGGCGAAAACGCACACCACGGCTCTTTCTGAGAAAAAGCAAGCACGGAGGACGAGAATCGCTTTTGCCCTCCGTAGTGTTCCGGGCAGCGGGTAGAACCAGGCAGAGAATTCCCGGCTAGCAGCTTTCCTGTGGCGGGGAAGTGCAAACGTACACGTTTTCGGCCGAAAACGCGTTTTTCGGCGAAAAAGCACACCACGGCTCTTTCTGAGAAAAAGCAAGCACGGAGGACGAGAATCGCTTTTGCCCTGCGTAGCGTTCCGGGCAGCGGGTAGAACCAGGCAGCGAATTCCCGGCTAGCAGCTTCCCTGTGGCGGGGAAGTGCAAACGTACACGTTTTCGGCCGAAAACGCGTTTTCCGGCGAAAACGCACTCCACGGCTCTTTCTGAGAAAAAGCAAGCACGGAGGACGAGAATCGCTTTTGCCCTGCGTAGCGTTCCGGGCAGCGGGTAGAACCAGGCAGAGAATTCCCGGCTAGCAGCTTCCCTGTGGCCGGGAAGTGCAAACGTACACGTTTTCGGCCGAAAACGCGTTTTCCGGCGAAAACGCACACCACGGCTCTTTCTGAGAAAAAGCAAGCACGGAGGACGAGAATCGCTTTTGCCCTGCGTAGCGTTCGGAGCAGCGGGTAGAACCAGGCAGAGAATTCCCGGCTAGCAGCTTCCCTGTGGCGGGGAAGTGCAAACGTACACGTTTTCAGCCGAAAACGCGTTTTCCGGCGAAAAAGCACACCATGGCTCTTTCTGAGAAAAAGCAAGCACGGAGGACGAGAATCGCTTTTGCCCTGCTTAGCGTTCCGTGCAGCGGGTAGAACCAGGCAGAGAATTCCCGTCTAGCAGCTTCCCTGTGGCGGGGAAGTGCAAACGTACACGTTTTCGGCCGAAAACGCGTTTTCCGGCGAAAACGCACACCACGGCTCTTTCTGAGAAAAAGCAAGCACGGAGGACGAGAATCGCTTTTGCCCTGCGTAGTGCTCCGGGCAGCGGGTAGAACCAGGCAGAGAATTCCCGGCTAGCAGCTTCCATGTGGCGGGGAAGTGCAAACGTACACGTTTTCGGCCGAAAATGCGTTTTCCGGCGAAAACGCACACCACTGGTCTTTCTGAGAAAAAGCAAGCACGGAGGACGAGAATCGCTTTTGCCCTGCGTAGCGTTCCGGGCAGCGGGTAGAACCAGGCAGAGAATTCCCGGCTAGCAGCTTCCCTGTGGCGGGGAAGTGCAAACGTACACGTTTTCGGCCGAAAACGCGTTTTTCGGCGAAAAAGCACACCACGGCTCTTTCTGAGAAAAAGCAAGCACGGAGGACGAGAATCGCTTTTGCCCTGCGTAGCGTTCCGGGCAGCGGGTAGAACCAGGCAGAGAATTCCCGGCTAGCAGCTTCCCTGTGGCCGGGAAGTGCAAACGTACACGTTTTCGGCCGAAAACGTGTTTTCCGGCGAAAACGCACACCACGGCTCTTTCTGAGAAAAAGCAAGCACGGAGGACGAGAATCGCTTTTGCCCTGCGTAGCGTTCGGAGCAACGGGTAGAAATAGGCAGCGAATTCCCGGCTAGCAGCTTCCCTGTGGCGGGGAAGTGCAAACGTACACGTTTTCAGCCGAAAACGCGTTTTCCGGCGAAAAAGCACACCATGGCTCTTTCTGAGAAAAAGCAAGCACGGAGGACGAGAATCGCTTTTGCCCTGCTTAGCGTTCCGTGCAGCGGGTAGAACCAGGCAGAGAATTCCCGTCTAGCAGCTTCCCTGTGGCGGGGAAGTGCAAACGTACACGTTTTCGGCCGAAAACGCGTTTTCCGGCGAAAACGCACACCACGGCTCTTTCTGAGAAAAAGCAAGCACGGAGGACGAGAATCGCTTTTGCCCTGCGTAGCGTTCCGGGCAGCGGGTAGAACCAGGCAGAGAATTCCCGGCTAGCAGCTTCCATGTGGCAGGGAAGTCCAAACGTACACGTTTCCTGCCGAAAACGCGTTTTCCGGCGAAAACGCACACCACGGCTCTTTCTGAGAAAAAGCAAGCACGGAGGACGAGAATCGCTTTTGCCCTGCATAGCGTTCCGGGCAGCGGGTAGAACCAGGCAGAGAATTCCCGGCTAGCAGCTTCCATGTGGCAGGGAAGTCCAAACGTACACGTTTCCGGCCGAAAACGCGTTTTCCGGCGAAAACGCACACCACGGCTCTTTCTGAGAAAAAGCAAGCACGGAGGACGAGAATCGCTTTTGCCCTGCGTAGCGTTCCGGGCAGCGGGTAGAACCAGGCAGAGAATTCCCGGCTAGCATCTTCCCTGTGGCGGGGAAGTGCAAACATATACGTTTTCGGCCGGAAACGCGTTTTCCGGCGAAAACGCACACCACGGCTCTTTCTGAGAAAAAGCAAGCACGGAGGACGAGAATCGCTTTTGCCCTGCGTAGCGTTCCATGTAGCGGGTAGAAATAGGCAGAGAATTCCCGGCTAGCAGCTTCCCTGTGGCGGGGAAGTGCAAACGTACACGTTTTCGGCCGAAAACGCGTTTTCCGGCGAAAACGCACACCACGGCTCTTTCTGAGAAAAAGCAAGCACAGAGGACGAGAATCGCTTTTGCCCTGCGTAGCGTTCCGGGCAGCGGGTAGAACCAGGCAGAGAATTCCCGTCTAGCAGCTTCCCTGTGGCGGGGAAGTGCAAACGTACACGTTTTCGGCCGAAAACGCGTTTTCCCGCGAAAACGCACACCACGGCTCTTTCTGAGAAAAAGCAAGCACGGAGGACGAGAATCGCTTTTGCCCTGCGTAGTGTTCCGGGCAGCGGGTAGAACCAGGCAGAGAATTCCCGGCTAGCAGCTTCCCTGTGGCGGGGAAGTGCAAAGGTACACGTTTTCGGCCGAAAACGCGTTTTCCGGCGAAAACGCACACCACGGCTCTTTCTGAGAAAAAGCAAGCACGGAGGACGAGAATCGCTTTTGCCCTGCGTAGCGTTCGGAGCAGCGGGTAGAAATAGGCAGCGAATTCCCGGCTAGCAGCTTCCCTGTGGCCGGGAAGTGCAAACGTACACGTTTTCAGCCGAAAACGCGTTTTCCGGCGAAAAAGCACACCATGGCTCTTTCTGAGAAAAAGCAAGCACGGAGGACGAGAATCGCTTTTGCCCTGCTTAGCGTTCCGTGCAGCGGGTAGAACCAGGCAGAGAATTCCCGGCTAGCAGCTTCCCTGTGGCGGGGAAGTGCAAACGTACACGTTTTCGGCCGAAAACGGTTTTCCGGCGAAAACGCACACCACGGCTCTTTCTGAGAAAAAGCAAGCACGGAGGACGAGAATCGCTTTTGCCCTGCGTAGCGTTCCGGGCAGCGGGTAGAACCAGGCAGAGAATTCCCGGCTAGCAGCTTCCCTGTGGCCGGGAAGTGCAAACGTACACGTTTTCGGCCGAAAACGCGTTTTCCGGCGAAAACGCACACCACGGCTCTTTCTGAGAAAAAGCAAGCACGGAGGACGAGAATCGCTTTTGCCCTGCTTAGCGTTCCGGGCAGCGGGTAGAACCAGGCAGAGAATTCCCGGCTAGCAGCTTCCATGTGGCCGGGAAGTGCAAACGTACACGTTTTTGGCCGAAAACGCGTTTTCCGGCGAAAACGCACACCACGGCTCTTTCTGAGAAAAAGCAAGCACGGAGGACGAGAATCGCTTTTGCCCTGCGTAGCGTTCCGGGCAGCGGGTAGAACCAGGCAGAGAATTCCCGGCTAGCATCTTCCCTGTGGCGGGGAAGTGCAAACATATACGTTTTCGGCCGGAAACGCGTTTTCCGGCGAAAACGCACACCACGGCTCTTTCTGAGAAAAAGCAAGCACGGAGGACGAGAATCGCTTTTGCCCTGCGTAGCGTTCCATGTAGCGGGTAGAACCAGGCAGAGAATTCCCGGCTAGCAGCTTCCCTGTGGCGGGGAAGTGCAAACGTACACGTTTTCGGCCGAAAACGCGTTTTCCGGCGAAAACGCACACCACGGCTCTTTCTGAGAAAAAGCAAGCACAGAGGACGAGAATCGCTTTTGCCCTGCGTAGCGTTCCGGGCAGCGGGTAGAACCAGGCAGAGAATTCCCGTCTAGCAGCTTCCCTGTGGCGGGGAAGTGCAAACGTACACGTTTTCGGCCGAAAACGCGTTTTCCCGCGAAAACGCACACCACGGCTCTTTCTGAGAAAAAGCAAGCACGGAGGACGAGAATCGCTTTTGCCCTGCGTAGTGTTCCGGGCAGCGGGTAGAACCAGGCAGAGAATTCCCGGCTAGCAGCTTCCCTGTGGCCGGGAAGTGCAAACGTACACGTTTTCGGCCGAAAACGCGTTTTCCGGCAAAAACGCACACCACGGCTCTTTCTGAGAAAAAGCAAGCACGGAGGACGAGAATCGCTTTTGCCCTGCGTAGCGTTCCGGGCAGCGGGTAGAACCAGGCAGAGAATTCCCGGCTAGCAGCTTCCCTGTGGCCGGGAAGTGCAAACGTACACGTTTTCGGCCGAAAACGCGTTTTCCGGCGAAAACGCACACCACGGCTCTTTCTGAGAAAAAGCAAGCACGGAGGACGAGAATCGCTTTTGCCCTGCGTAGCGTTCCGGGCAGCGGGTAGAACCAGGCAGAGAATTCCCGGCTAGCAGCTTCCCTGTGGCCGGGAAGTGCAAACGTACACGTTTTCGGCCGAAAACGCGTTTTCCGGCGAAAACGCACACCACGGCTCTTTCTGAGAAAAAGCAAGCACGGAGGACGAGAATCGCTTTTGCCCTGCGTAGCGTTCCGGGCAGCGGGTAGAACCAGGCAGAGAATTCCCGGCTAGCAGCTTCCCTGTGGCGGGGAAGTGCAAACGTACACGTTTTCGGCCGAAAACGCGTTTTCCGGCGAAAACGCACACCACGGCTCTTTCTGAGAAAAAGCAAGCACGGAGGACGAGAATCGCTTTTGCCCTGCGTAGCGTTCTGAGCAGCGGGTAGAAATAGGCAGCGAATTCCCGGCTAGCAGCTTCCCTGTGGCCGGGAAGTGCAAACGTACACGTTTTCGGCCGAAAACGCGTTTTCCGGCGAAAACGCACACCACGGCTCTTTCTGAGAAAAAGCAAGCACGGAGGACGAGAATCGCTTTTGCCCTGCGTAGCGTTCAGAGCAGCGGGTAGAAATAGGCAGCGAATTCCCGGCTAGCAGCTTCCCTGTGGCGGGGAAGTGCAAACGTACACGTTTTCGGCCGAAAACGCGTTTTCCGGCGAAAACGCACACCACGGCTCTTTCTGAGAAAAAGCAAGCACGGAGGACGAGAATCGCTTTTGCCCTGCGTAGCGTTCCGGGCATCGGGTAGAACCAGGCAGAGAATTCCCGGCTAGCAGCTTCCCTGTGGCCGGGAAGTGCAAACGTACACGTTTTCGGCCGAAAACACGTTTTCCGGCGAAAACGCACACCACGGCTCTTTCTGAGAAAAAGCAAGCACGGAGGACGAGAATCGCTTTTGCCCTGCGTAGCGTTCCGGGCAGCGGGTAGAACCAGGCAGAGAATTCCCGGCTAGCAGCTTCCCTGTGGCCGGGAAGTGCAAACATACACGTTTTCGGCTGAAAACGCGTTTTCCGGCGAAAACGCACACCACGGCTCTTTCTGAGAAAAAGCAAGCACGGAGGACGAGAATCGCTTTTGCCCTGCGTAGTGTTCCGGGCAGCGGGTAGAACCAGGCAGAGAATTCCCGGCTAGCAGCTTCCCTGTGGCGGGGAAGTGCAAACGTACACGTTTTCGGCCGAAAACGCGTTTTCCGGCGAAAACGCACACCACGGCTCTTTCTGAGAAAAAGCAAGCACGGAGGACGAGAATCGCTTTTGCCCTGCGTAGCGTTCGGAGCAGCGGGTAGAAATAGGCAGCGAATTCCCGGCTAGCAGCTTCCCTGTGGCGGGGAAGTGCAAACGTACACGTTTTCAGCCGAAAACGCGTTTTCCGGCGAAAAAGCACACCATGGCTCTTTCTGAGAAAAAGCAAGCACGGAGGACGAGAATCGCTTTTGCCCTGCTTAGCGTTCCGTGCAGCGGGTAGAACCAGGCAGAGAATTCCCGGCTAGCAGCTTCCCTGTGGCGGGGAAGTGTAAACGTACACGTTTTCGGCCGAAAACGGTTTTCCGGCGAAAACGCACACCACGGCTCTTTCTGAGAAAAAGCAAGCACGGAGGACGAGAATCGCTTTTGCCCTGCGTAGCGTTCCGGGCAGCGGGTAGAACCAGGCAGAGAATTCCCGACTAGCAGCTTCCCTGTGGCCGGGAAGTGCAAACGTACACGTTTTTGGCCGAAAACGCGTTTTCCGGCGAAAACGCACACCACGGCTCTTTCTGAGAAAAAGCAAGCACGGAGGACGAGAATCGCTTTTGCCCTGCGTAGCGTTCCGGGCAGCGGGTAGAACCAGGCAGAGAATTCCCGGCTAGCATCTTCCCTGTGGCGGGGAAGTGCAAACATATACGTTTTCGGCCGGAAACGCGTTTTCCGGCGAAAACGCACACCACGGCTCTTTCTGAGAAAAAGCAAGCACGGAGGACGAGAATCGCTTTTGCCCTGCGTAGCGTTCCATGTAGCGGGTAGAACCAGGCAGAGAATTCCCGGCTAGCAGCTTCCCTGTGGCGGGGAAGTGCAAACGTACACGTTTTCGGCCGAAAACGCGTTTTCCGGCGAAAACGCACACCACGGCTCTTTCTGAGAAAAAGCAAGCACAGAGGACGAGAATCGCTTTTGCCCTGCGTAGCGTTCCGGGCAGCGGGTAGAACCAGGCAGAGAATTCCCGTCTAGCAGCTTCCCTGTGGCGGGGAAGTGCAAACGTACACGTTTTCGGCCGAAAACGCGTTTTCCCGCGAAAACGCACACCACGGCTCTTTCTGAGAAAAAGCAAGCACGGAGGACGAGAATCGCTTTTGCCCTGCGTAGTGTTCCGGGCAGCGGGTAGAACCAGGCAGAGAATTCCCGGCTAGCAGCTTCCCTGTGGCCGGGAAGTGCAAACGTACACGTTTTCGGCCGAAAACGCGTTTTCCGGCAAAAACGCACACCACGGCTCTTTCTGAGAAAAAGCAAGCACGGAGGACGAGAATCGCTTTTGCCCTGCGTAGCGTTCCGGGCAGCGGGTAGAACCAGGCAGAGAATTCCCGGCTAGCAGCTTCCCTGTGGCCGGGAAGTGCAAACGTACACGTTTTCGGCCGAAAACGCGTTTTCCGGCGAAAACGCACACCACGGCTCTTTCTGAGAAAAAGCAAGCACGGAGGACGAGAATCGCTTTTGCCCTGCGTAGCGTTCCGGGCAGCGGGTAGAACCAGGCAGAGAATTCCCGGCTAGCAGCTTCCCTGTGGCGGGGAAGTGCAAACGTACACGTTTTCGGCCGAAAACGCGTTTTCCGGCGAAAACGCACACCACGGCTCTTTCTGAGAAAAAGCAAGCACGGAGGACGAGAATCGCTTTTGCCCTGCGTAGCGTTCCGGGCAGCGGGTAGAACCAGGCAGAGAATTCCCGGCTAGCAGCTTCCCTGTGGCCGGGAAGTGCAAACGTACACGTTTTCGGCCGAAAACACGTTTTCCGGCGAAAACGCACACCACGGCTCTTTCTGAGAAAAAGCAAGCACGGAGGACGAGAATCGCTTTTGCCCTGCGTAGCGTTCCGGGCATCGGGTAGAACCAGGCAGAGAATTCCCGGCTAGCAGCTTCCCTGTGGCCGGGAAGTGCAAACATACACGTTTTCGGCAGAAAACGCGTTTTCTGGCGAAAACGCACACCACGGCTCTTTCTGAGAAAAAGCAAGCACGGAGGACGAGAATCGCTTTTGCCCTGCGTAGTGTTCCGGGCAGCGGGTAGAACCAGGCAGAGAATTCCCGGCTAGCAGCTTCCCTGTGGCGGGGAAGTGCAAACGTACACGTTTTCGGCCGAAAACGCGTTTTCCGGCGAAAACGCACACCACGGCTCTTTCTGAGAAAAAGCAAGCACGGAGGACGAGAATCGCTTTTGCCCTGCGTAGCGTTCCGGGCAGCGGGTAGAACCAGGCAGAGAATTCCCGGCTAGCAGCTTCCCTGTGGCAGGGAAGTGCAAACGTACACGTTTTCGGCCGGAAACGCGTTTTCCGGCGAAAACGCACACCACGGCTCTTTCTGAGAAAAAGCAAGAACGGAGGACGAGAATCTCTTTTGCCCTGCGTAGCGTTCCGGGCAGCGGGTAGAACCAGGCAGAGAATTCCCGGCTAGCAGCTTCCCTGTGGCGGGGAAGTGCAAACGTACACGTTTTCGGCCGAAAACGCGTTTTCCGGAAAAAACGCACACCACGGTTCTTTCTGAGAAAAAGCAAGCACGGAGGACGAGAATCGCTTTTGCCCTGCGTAGCGTTCGGAGCAGCGGGTAGAAATAGGCAGCAAATTCCCGGCTAGCAGCTTCCCTGTGGCCGGGAAGTGCAAACGTACACGTTTTCGGCCGAAAACGCGTTTTCCGGCGAAAACGCACACCACGGCTCTTTCTGAGAAAAAGCAAGCACGGAGGACGAGAATCGCTTTTGCCCTGCGTAGCGTTCCGGGCATCGGGTAGAACCAGGCAGAGAATTCCCGGCTAGCAGCTTCCCTGTGGCCGGGAAGTGCAAACGTACACGTTTTCGGCCGAAAACACGTTTTCCGGCGAAAACGCACACCACGGCTCTTTCTGAGAAAAAGCAAGCACGGAGGACGAGAATCGCTTTTGCCCTGCGTAGCGTTCCGGGCATCGGGTAGAACCAGGCAGAGAATTCCCGGCTAGCAGCTTCCCTGTGGCCGGGAAGTGCAAACATACACGTTTTCGGCTGAAAACGCGTTTCCTGGCGAAAACGCACACCACGGCTCTTTCTGAGAAAAAGCAAGCACGGAGGACGAGAATCGCTTTTGCCCTGCGTAGTGTTCCGGGCAGCGGGTAGAACCAGGCAGAGAATTCCCGGCTAGCAGCTTCCCTGTGGCGGGGAAGTGCAAAGGTACACGTTTTCGGCCGAAAACGCGTTTTCCGGCGAAAACGCACACCACGGCTCTTTCTGAGAAAAAGCAAGCACGGAGGACGAGAATCGCTTTTGCCCTGCGTAGCGTTCGGAGCAGCGGGTAGAAATAGGCAGCGAATTCCCGGCTAGCAGCTTCCCTGTGGCGGGGAAGTGCAAACGTACACGTTTTCAGCCGAAAACGCGTTTTCCGGCGAAAAAGCACACCATGGCTCTTTCTGAGAACAAGCAAGCACGGAGGACGAGAATCGCTTTTGCCCTGCTTAGCGTTCCGTGCAGCGGGTAGAACCAGGCAGAGAATTCCCGGCTAGCAGCTTCCCTGTGGCGGGGAAGTGCAAACGTACACGTTTTCGGCCGAAAACGCGTTTTCCGGCGAAAACGCACACCACGGCTCTTTCTGAGAAAAAGCAAGCACGGAGGACGAGAATCGCTTTTGCCCTGCTTAGCGTTCCGTGCAGCGGGTAGAACCAGGCAGAGAATTCCCGGCTAGCAGCTTCCATGTGGCCGGGAAGTGCAAACGTACACGTTTTTGGCCGAAAACGCGTTTTCCGGCGAAAACGCACACCACGGCTCTTTCTGAGAAAAAGCAAGCACGGAGGACGAGAATCGCTTTTGCCCTGCGTAGCGTTCCGGGCAGCGGGTAGAACCAGGCAGAGAATTCCCGGCTAGCATCTTCCCTGTGGCGGGGAAGTGCAAACATATACGTTTTCGGCCGGAAACGTGTTATCCGGCGAAAACGCACACCACGGCTCTTTCTGAGAAAAAGCAAGCACGGAGGACGAGAATCGCTTTTGCCCTGCGTAGCGTTCCATGTAGCGGGTAGAACCAGGCAGAGAATTCCCGGCTAGCAGCTTCCCTGTGGCGGGGAAGTGCAAACGTACACGTTTTCGGCCGAAAACGCGTTTTCCGGCGAAAACGCACACCACGGCTCTTTCTGAGAAAAAGCAAGCACAGAGGACGAGAATCGCTTTTGCCCTGCGTAGCGTTCCGGGCAGCGGGTAGAACCAGGCAGAGAATTCCCGTCTAGCAGCTTCCCTGTGGCGGGGAAGTGCAAACGTACACGTTTTCGGCCGAAAACGCGTTTTCCGGCTAAAACGCACACCACGGCTCTTTCTGAGAAAAAGCAAGCACGGAGGACGAGAATCGCTTTTGCCCTGCGTAGTGTTCCGGGCAGCGGGTAGAACCAGGCAGAGAATTCCCGGCTAGCAGCTTGCCTGTGGCGGGGAAGTGCAAACGTACACGTTTTCGGCCGAAAACGCGTTTTCCGGCGAAAACGCACACCACGGCTCTTTCTGAGAAAAAGCAAGCACGGAGGACGAGAATCGCTTTTGCCCTGCGTAGCGTTCCGGGCAGCGGGTAGAACCAGGCAGAGAATTCCCGGCTAGCAGCTTCCCTGTGGCCGGGAAGTGCAAACGTACACGTTTTCGGCCGAAAAAGCGTTTTCCGGCGAAAACGCACACCACGGTTCTTTCTGAGAAAAAGCAAGCACGGAGGACGAGAATCGCTTTTGCCCTGCGTAGCGTTCCGGGCAGCGGATAGAACCAGGCAGAGAATTCCCGGCTAGCAGCTTCCCTGTGGCAGGGAAGTGCAAACGTACACGTTTTCGGCCGGAAACGCGTTTTCCGGCGAAAACGCACACCACGGCTCTTTCTGAGAAAAAGCAAGAACGGAGGACGAGAATCGCTTTTGCCCTGCGTAGCGTTCCGGGCAGCGGGTAGAACCAGGCAGAGAATTCCCGGCTAGCAGCTTCCCTGTGGCGGGGAAGTGCAAACGTACACGTTTTCGGCCGAAAACGCGTTTTCCGGCGAAAACGCACACCACGGCTCTTTCTGAGAAAAAGCAAGCACGGAGGACGAGAATCGCTTTTGCCCTGCATACCGTTCTGTGCAGCGGGTAGAAATAGGCAGCGAATTCCCGGCTAGCAGCTTCCCTGTGGCCGGGAAGTGCAAACGTACACGTTTTCGGCCGAAAACACGTTTTCCGGCGAAAACGCACACCACGGCTCTTTCTGACAAAAAGCAAGCACGGAGGACGAGAATCGCTTTTGCCCTGCGTAGCGTTCCGGGCAGCGGGTAGAACCAGGCAGAGAATTCCCGGCTAGCAGCTTCCCTGTGGCCGGGAAGTGCAAACGTACACGTTTTCGGCCGGAAACGCGTTTTCCCGCGAAAACGCACACCACGGCTCTTTCTGAGAAAAAGCAAGCACGGAGGACGAGAATCGCTTTTGCCCTGCGTAGCGTTCCGGGCAGCGGGTAGAACCAGGCAGAGAATTCCCGGCTAGCAGCTTCCCTGTGGCCGGGAAGTGCAAACGTACACGTTTTCGGCCGGAAACGCGTTTTCCGGCGAAAACGCACACCACGGCTCTTTCTGAGAAAAAGCAAGAACGGAGGACGAGAATCGCTTTTGCCCTGCGTAGCGTTCCGGGCAGCGGGTAGAACCAGGCAGAGAATTCCCGGCTAGCAGCTTCCCTGTGGCGGGGAAGTGCAAACGTACACGTTTTCGGCCGAAAACGCGTTTTCCGGCGAAAACGCACACCACGGCTCTTTCTGAGAAAAAGCAAGCACAGAGGACGAGAATCGCTTTTGACCTGCGTAGCGTTCCGTGCAGCGGGTAGAACCAGGCAGAGAATTCCCGTCTAGCAGCTTCCCTGTGGCGGGGAAGTGCAAACGTACACGTTTTCGGCCGAAAACGCGTTTTCCCGCGAAAACGCACACCACGGCTCTTTCTGAGAAAAAGCAAGCACGGAGGACGAGAATCGCTTTTGCCCTGCGTAGTGTTCCGGGCAGCGGGTAGAACCAGGCAGAGAATTCCCGGCTAGCAGCTTCCCTGTGGCCGGGAAGTGCAAACGTACACGTTTTCGGCCGAAAACGCGTTTTCCGGCAAAAACGCACACCACGGCTCTTTCTGAGAAAAAGCAAGCACGGAGGACGAGAATCGCTTTTGCCCTGCGTAGCGTTCCGGGCAGCGGGTAGAACCAGGCAGAGAATTCCCGGCTAGCAGCTTCCCTGTGGCCGGGAAGTGCAAACGTACACGTTTTCGGCCGAAAACGCGTTTTCCGGCGAAAACGCACACCACGGCTCTTTCTGAGAAAAAGCAAGCACGGAGGACGAGAATCGCTTTTGCCCTGCGTAGCGTTCCGGGCAGCGGGTAGAACCAGGCAGCGAATTCCCGGCTAGCAGCTTCCCTGTGGCGGGGAAGTGCAAACGTACACGTTTTCGGCCGAAAACGCGTTTTCCGGCGAAAACGCACACCACGGCTCTTTCTGAGAAAAAGCAAGCACGGAGGACGAGAATCGCTTTTGCCCTGCGTAGCGTTCTGAGCAGCGGGTAGAAATAGGCAGCGAATTCCCGGCTAGCAGCTTCCCTGTGGCCGGGAAGTGCAAACGTACACGTTTTCGGCCGAAAACACGTTTTCCGGCGAAAACGCACACCACGGCTCTTTCTGAGATAAAGCAAGCACGGAGGACGAGAATCGCTTTTGCCCTGCGTAGCGTTCCGGGCATCGGGTAGAACCAGGCAGAGAATTCCCGGCTAGCAGCTTCCCTGTGGCCGGGAAGTGCAAACATACACGTTTTCGGCAGAAAACGCGTTTTCTGGCGAAAACGCACACCACGGCTCTTTCTGAGAAAAAGCAAGCACGGAGGACGAGAATCGCTTTTGCCCTGCGTAGTGTTCCGGGCAGCGGGTAGAACCAGGCAGAGAATTCCCGGCTAGCAGCTTCCCTGTGGCGGGGAAGTGCAAACGTACACGTTTTCGGCCGAAAACGCGTTTTCCGGCGAAAACGCACACCACGGCTCTTTCTGAGAAAAAGCAAGCACGGAGGACGAGAATCGCTTTTGCCCTGCGTAGCGTTCCGGGCAGCGGGTAGAACCAGGCAGAGAATTCCCGGCTAGCAGCTTCCCTGTGGCAGGGAAGTGCAAACGTACACGTTTTCGGCCGGAAACGCGTTTTCCGGCGAAAACGCACACCACGGCTCTTTCTGAGAAAAAGCAAGAACGGAGGACGAGAATCGCTTTTGCCCTGCGTAGCGTTCCGGGCAGCGGGTAGAACCAGGCAGAGAATTCCCGGCTAGCAGCTTCCCTGTGGCGGGGAAGTGCAAACGTACACGTTTTCGGCCGAAAACGCGTTTTCCGGCGAAAACGCACACCACGGCTCTTTCTGAGAAAAAGCAAGCACGGAGGACGAGAATCGCTTTTGCCCTGCGTAGCGTTCGGAGCAGCGGGTAGAAATAGGCAGCGAATTCCCGGCTAGCAGCTTCCCTGTGGCCGGGAAGTGCAAACGTACACGTTTTCGGCCGAAAACGCGTTTTCCGGCGAAAACGCACACCACGGCTCTTTCTGAGAAAAAGCAAGCACGGAGGACGAGAATCGCTTTTGCCCTGCGTAGCGTTCCGGGCATCGGGTAGAACCAGGCAGAGAATTCCCGGCTAGCAGCTTCCCTGTGGCCGGGAAGTGCAAACGTACACGTTTTCGGCCGAAAACACGTTTTCCGGCGAAAACGCACACCACGGCTCTTTCTGAGAAAAAGCAAGCACGGAGGACGAGAATCGCTTTTGCCCTGCGTAGCGTTCCGGGCATCGGGTAGAACCAGGCAGAGAATTCCCGGCTAGCAGCTTCCCTGTGGCCGGGAAGTGCAAACATACACGTTTTCGGCTGAAAACGCGTTTCCTGGCGAAAACGCACACCACGGCTCTTTCTGAGAAAAAGCAAGCACGGAGGACGAGAATCGCTTTTGCCCTGCGTAGTGTTCCGGGCAGCGGGTAGAACCAGGCAGAGAATTCCCGGCTAGCAGCTTCCCTGTGGCGGGGAAGTGCAAAGGTACACGTTTTCGGCCGAAAACGCGTTTTCCGGCGAAAACGCACACCACGGCTCTTTCTGAGAAAAAGCAAGCACGGAGGACGAGAATCGCTTTTGCCCTGCGTAGCGTTCGGAGCAGCGGGTAGAAATAGGCAGCGAATTCCCGGCTAGCAGCTTCCCTGTGGCGGGGAAGTGCAAACGTACACGTTTTCAGCCGAAAACGCGTTTTCCGGCGAAAAAGCACACCATGGCTCTTTCTGAGAACAAGCAAGCACGGAGGACGAGAATCGCTTTTGCCCTGCTTAGCGTTCCGTGCAGCGGGTAGAACCAGGCAGAGAATTCCCGGCTAGCAGCTTCCCTGTGGCGGGGAAGTGCAAACGTACACGTTTTCGGCCGAAAACGCGTTTTCCGGCGAAAACGCACACCACGGCTCTTTCTGAGAAAAAGCAAGCACGGAGGACGAGAATCGCTTTTGCCCTGCGTAGAGTTCCGGGCAGCGGGTAGAACCAGGCAGAGAATTCCCGGCTAGCAGCTTCCCTGTGGCCGGGAAGTGCAAACGTACACGTTTTCGGCCGAAAACGCGTTTTCCGGCGAAAACGCACACCACGGCTCTTTCTGAGAAAAAGCAAGCACGGAGGACGAGAATCGCTTTTGCCCTGCTTAGCGTTCCGTGCAGCGGGTAGAACCAGGCAGAGAATTCCCGGCTAGCAGCTTCCATGTGGCCGGGAAGTGCAAACGTACACGTTTTTGGCCGAAAACGCGTTTTCCGGCGAAAACGCACACCACGGCTCTTTCTGAGAAAAAGCAAGCACGGAGGACGAGAATCGCTTTTGCCCTGCGTAGCGTTCCGGGCAGCGGGTAGAACCAGGCAGAGAATTCCCGGCTAGCATCTTCCCTGTGGCGGGGAAGTGCAAACATATACGTTTTCGGCCGGAAACGCGTTATCCGGCGAAAACGCACACCACGGCTCTTTCTGAGAAAAAGCAAGCACGGAGGACGAGAATCGCTTTTGCCCTGCGTAGCGTTCCATGTAGCGGGTAGAACCAGGCAGAGAATTCCCGGCTAGCAGCTTCCCTGTGGCGGGGAAGTGCAAACGTACACGTTTTCGGCCGAAAACGCGTTTTCCGGCGAAAACGCACACCACGGCTCTTTCTGAGAAAAAGCAAGCACAGAGGACGAGAATCGCTTTTGCCCTGCGTAGCGTTCCGGGCAGCGGGTAGAACCAGGCAGAGAATTCCCGTCTAGCAGCTTCCCTGTGGCGGGGAAGTGCAAACGTACACGTTTTCGGCCGAAAACGCGTTTTCCGGCTAAAACGCACACCACGGCTCTTTCTGAGAAAAAGCAAGCACGGAGGACGAGAATCGCTTTTGCCCTGCGTAGTGTTCCGGGCAGCGGGTAGAACCAGGCAGAGAATTCCCGGCTAGCAGCTTGCATGTGGCGGGGAAGTGCAAACGTACACGTTTTCGGCCGAAAACGCGTTTTCCGGCGAAAACGCACACCACGGCTCTTTCTGAGAAAAAGCAAGCACGGAGGACGAGAATCGCTTTTGCCCTGCGTAGCGTTCCGGGCAGCGGGTAGAACCAGGCAGAGAATTCCCGGCTAGCAGCTTCCCTGTGGCCGGGAAGTGCAAACGTACACGTTTTCGGCCGAAAAAGCGTTTTCCGGCGAAAACGCACACCACGGTTCTTTCTGAGAAAAAGCAAGCACGGAGGACGAGAATCGCTTTTGCCCTGCGTAGCGTTCCGGGCAGCGGATAGAACCAGGCAGAGAATTCACGGCTAGCAGCTTCCCTGTGGCAGGGAAGTGCAAACGTACACGTTTTCGGCCGGAAACGCGTTTTCCGGCGAAAACGCACACCACGGCTCTTTCTGAGAAAAAGCAAGAACGGAGGACGAGAATCGCTTTTGCCCTGCGTAGCGTTCCGGGCAGCGGGTAGAACCAGGCAGAGAATTCCCGGCTAGCAGCTTCCCTGTGGCGGGGAAGTGCAAACGTACACGTTTTCGGCCGAAAACGCGTTTTCCGGCGAAAACGCACACCACGGCTCTTTCTGAGAAAAAGCAAGCACGGAGGACGAGAATCGCTTTTGCCCTGCATACCGTTCTGAGCAGCGGGTAGAAATAGGCAGCGAATTCCCGGCTAGCAGCTTCCCTGTGGCCGGGAAGTGCAAACGTACACGTTTTCGGCCGAAAACACGTTTTCCGGCGAAAACGCACACCACGGCTCTTTCTGACAAAAAGCAAGCACGGAGGACGAGAATCGCTTTTGCCCTGCGTAGCGTTCCGGGCAGCGGGTAGAACCAGGCAGAGAATTCCCGGCTAGCAGCTTCCCTGTGGCCGGGAAGTGCAAACGTACACGTTTTCGGCCGGAAAAGCGTTTTCCCGCGAAAACGCACACCACGGCTCTTTCTGAGAAAAAGCAAGCACGGAGGACGAGAATCGCTTTTGCCCTCCGTAGTGTTCCGGGCAGCGGGTAGAACCAGGCAGAGAATTCCCGGCTAGCAGCTTCCCTGTGGCGGGGAAGTGCAAACGTACACGTTTTCGGCCGAAAACGTGTTTTTCGGCGAAAACGCACACCACTGCTCTTTCTGAGAAAAAGCAAGCACGGAGGACGAGAATCGCTTTTGCCCTGCATACCGTTCTGAGCAGCGGGTAGAAATAGGCAGCGAATTCCCGGCTAGCAGCTTCCCTGTGGCCGGGAAGTGCAAACGTACACGTTTTCGGCCGAAAACGCGTTTTCCGGCGAAAACGCACACCACGGCTCTTTCTGAGAAAAAGCAAGCACGGAGGACGAGAATCGCTTTTGCCCTGCGTAGCGTTCCGGGCAGCGGGTAGAACCAGGCAGAGAATTCCCGGCTAGCAGCTTCCCTGTGGCGGGGAAGTGCAAACGTACACGTTTTCGGCCGAAAACGCGTTTTCCGGCGAAAACGCACACCACGGCTCTTTCTGAGAAAAAGCAAGCACAGAGGACGAGAATCGCTTTTGCCCTGCGTATCGTTCCGGGCAGCGGGTAGAACCAGGCAGAGAATTCCCGGCTAGCAGCTTCCCTGTGGCGGGGAAGTGCAAACGTACACGTTTTCGGCCGAAAACGCGTTTTCCGGCGAAAACGCACACCACGGCTCTTTCTGAGAAAAAGCAAGCACAGAGGACGAGAATCGCTTTTGCCCTGCGTAGCGTTCCGGGCAGCGGGTAGAACCAGGCAGAGAATTCCCGGCTAGCAGCTTCCCTGTGGCGGGGAAGTGCAAACGTACACGTTTTCGGCCGAAAACGCATTTTCCCGCGAAAACGCACACCACGGCTCTTTCTGAGAAAAAGCAAGCACGGAGGACGAGAATCGCTTTTGCCCTGCGTAGTGTTCCGGGCAGCGGGTAGAACCAGGCAGAGAATTCCCGGCTAGCAGCTTCCCTGTGGCGGGGAAGTGCAAACGTACACGTTTTCGGCCGAGAACGCGTTTTCCCGCGAAAACGCACACCACGGCTCTTTCTGAGAAAAAGCAAGCACGGAGGACGAGAATCGCTTTTGCCCTGCGTAGCGTTCCGGGCAGCGGGTAGAACCAGGCAGAGAATTCCCGGCTAGCAGCTTCCCTGTGGCCGGGAAGTGCAAACGTACACGTTTTCGGCCGAAAATGCGTTTTCCGGCGAAAACGCACAGCACTGGTCTTTCTGAGAAAAAGCAAGCACGGAGGACGAGAATCGCTTTTGCCCTGCGTAGCGTTCCGGGCAGCGGGTAGAACCAGGCAGAGAATTCCCGGCTAGCAGCTTCCCTGTGGCCGGGAAGTGCAAACGTACACGTTTTCGGCCGAAAACGCGTTTTCCGGCGAAAACGCACACCACGGCTCTTTCTGAGAAAAAGCAAGCACGGAGGACGAGAATCGCTTTTGCCCTCCGTAGTGTTCCGGGCAGCGGGTAGAACCAGGCAGAGAATTCCCGGCTAGCAGCTTCCCTGTGGCGGGGAAGTGCAAACGTACACGTTTTCGGCCGAAAACGCGTTTTTCGGCGAAAAAGCACACCACGGCTCTTTCTGAGAAAAAGCAAGCACGGAGGACGAGAATCGCTTTTGCCCTGCGTAGCGTTCCGGGCAGCGGGTAGAACCAGGCAGAGAATTCCCGGCTAGCAGCTTCCCTGTGGCCGGGAAGTGCAAACGTACACGTTTTCGGCCGAAAACGCGTTTTCCGGCGAAAACGCACACCACGGCTCTTTCTGAGAAAAAGCAAGCACGGAGGACGAGAATCGCTTTTGCCCTGCGTAGCGTTCCGGGCAGCGGATAGAACCAGGCAGAGAATTCCCGGCTAGCAGCTTCCCTGTGGCGGGGAAGTGCAAACGTACACGTTTTTGGCCGAAAACGCGTTTTCCGGCGAAAACGCACACCACGGCTCTTTCTGAGAAAAAGCAAGCACGGAGGACGAGAATCGCTTTTGCCCTGCGTAGCGTTCCGGGCAGCGGGTAGAACCAGGCAGAGAATTCCCGGCTAGCAGCTTCCCTGTGGCGGGGAAGTGCAAACGTACACGTTTTCGGCCGAAAACGCGTTCTCCGGCGAAAACGCACAGCACGGCTCTTTCTGAGAAAAAGCAAGCACGGAGGACGAGAATCGCTTTTGCCCTGCGTAGCGTTCCGGGCAGCGGGTAGAACCAGGCAGAGAATTCCCGGCTAGCAGCTTGCCTGTGGCCGGGAAGTGCAAACGTACACGTTTTCGGCAGAAAACGCGTTTTCCGGCGAAAACGCACACCACGGCTCTTTCTGAGAAAAAGCAAGCACGGAGGACGAGAATCGCTTTTGCCCTGCGTAGTGTTCCGGGCAGCGGGTAGAACCAGGCAGAGAATTCCCGGCTAGCAGCTTCCCTGTGGCCGGGAAGTGCAAACGTACACGTTTTCGGCCGAAAACGCGTTTTGCGGCGTAAACGCACACCACGGCTCTTTCTGAGAAAAAGCAAGCACAGAGGACGAGAATCGCTTTTGCCCTGCGTAGCGTTCCGGGCAGCGGGTAGAACCAGGCAGAGAATTCCCGGCTAGCAGCTTCCCTGTGGCGGGGAAGTGCAAACGTACACGTTTTCGGCCGAAAACGCATTTTCCCGCGAAAACGCACACCACGGCTCTTTCTGAGAAAAAGCAAGCACGGAGGACGAGAATCGCTTTTGCCCTGCGTAGTGTTCCGGGCAGCGGGTAGAACCAGGCAGAGAATTCCCGGCTAGCAGCTTCCCTGTGGCGGGGAAGTGCAAACGTACACGTTTTCGGCCGAGAACGCGTTTTCCCGCGAAAACGCACACCACGGCTCTTTCTGAGAAAAAGCAAGCACGGAGGACGAGAATCGCTTTTGCCCTGCGTAGCGTTCCGGGCAGCGGGTAGAACCAGGCAGAGAATTCCCGGCTAGCAGCTTCCCTGTGGCCGGGAAGTGCAAACGTACACGTTTTCGGCCGAAAATGCGTTTTCCGGCGAAAACGCACAGCACTGGTCTTTCTGAGAAAAAGCAAGCACGGAGGACGAGAATCGCTTTTGCCCTGCGTAGCGTTCCGGGCAGCGGGTAGAACCAGGCAGAGAATTCCCGGCTAGCAGCTTCCCTGTGGCCGGGAAGTGCAAACGTACACGTTTTCGGCCGAAAACGCGTTTTCCGGCGAAAACGCACACCACGGCTCTTTCTGAGAAAAAGCAAGCACGGAGGACGAGAATCGCTTTTGCCCTCCGTAGTGTTCCGGGCAGCGGGTAGAACCAGGCAGAGAATTCCCGGCTAGCAGCTTCCCTGTGGCGGGGAAGTGCAAACGTACACGTTTTCGGCCGAAAACGCGTTTTTCGGCGAAAAAGCACACCACGGCTCTTTCTGAGAAAAAGCAAGCACGGAGGACGAGAATCGCTTTTGCCCTGCGTAGCGTTCCGGGCAGCGGGTAGAACCAGGCAGCGAATTCCCTGCTAGCAGCTTCCCTGTGGCGGGGAAGTGCAAACGTACACGTTTTCGGCCGAAAACGCGTTTTCCGGCGAAAACGCACACCACGGCTCTTTCTGAGAAAAAGCAAGCACGGAGGACGAGAATCGCTTTTGCCCTGCGTAGCGTTCCGGGCAGCGGGTAGAACCAGGCAGAGAATTCCCGGCTAGCAGCTTCCCTGTGGCCGGGAAGTGCAAACGTACACGTTTTCGGCCGAAAACGCGTTTTCCCGCGAAAACGCACACCACGGCTCTTTCTGAGAAAAAGCAAGCACGGAGGACGAGAATCGCTTTTGCCCTGCGTAGCGTTCCGGGCAGCGGGTAGAACCAGGCAGAGAATTCCCGGCTAGCAGCTTCCCTGTGGCGGGGAAGTGCAAACGTACACGTTTTTGGCCAAAAACGCGTTTTCCGGCGAAAACGCACACCACGGCTCTTTCTGAGAAAAAGCAAGCACGGAGGACGAGAATCGCTTTTGCCCTGCGTAGCGTTCCGGGCAGCGGGTAGAACCAGGCAGAGAATTCCCGGCTAGCAGCTTCCCTGTGGCGGGGAAGTGCAAACGTACACGTTTTCGGCCGAAAACGCGTTCTCCGGCGAAAACGCACAGCACGGCTCTTTCTGAGAAAAAGCAAGCACGGAGGACGAGAATCGCTTTTGCCCTGCGTAGCGTTCCGTGCAGCGGGTAGAACCAGGCAGAGAATTCCCGGCTAGCAGCTTGCCTGTGGCCGGGAAGTGCAAACGTACACGTTTTCGGCAGAAAACGCGTTTTCCGGCGAAAACGCACACCACGGCTCTTTCTGAGAAAAAGCAAGCACGGAGGACGAGAATCGCTTTTGCCCTGCGTAGTGTTCCGGGCAGCGGGTAGAACCAGGCAGAGAATTCCCGGCTAGCAGCTTCCCTGTGGCCGGGAAGTGCAAACGTACATGTTTTCGGCCGAAAACGCGTTTTGCGGCGTAAACGCACACCACGGCTCTTTCTGAGAAAAAGCAAGCACGGAGGACGAGAATCGCTTTTGCCCTGCGTAGCGTTCCGAGCAGCGGGTAGAAATAGGCAGCGAATTCCCGGCTAGCAGCTTCCCTGTGGCGGGGAAGTGCAAACGTACACGTTTTCAGCCGAAAATGCGTTTTCCGGCGAAAAAGTGCACCATGGCTCTTTCTGAGAAAAAGCAAGCACGGAGGACGAGAATCGCTTTTGCCCTGCTTAGCGTTCCGGGCAGCGGGTAGAACCAGGCAGAGAATTCCCGGCTAGCAGCTTCCCTGTGGCGGGGAAGTGCAAACGTACACGTTTTCGGCCGAAAACGCGTTTTCCGGCGAAAACGCACACCACGGCTCTTTCTGAGAAAAAGCAAGCACGGAGGACGAGAATCGCTTTTGCCCTGCGTAGCGTTCCGGGCAGCGGGTAGAACCAGGCAGAGAATTCCCGGCTAGCAGCTTCCCTGTGGCCGGGAAGTGCAAACGTACACGTTTTCGGCCGAAAAAGCGTTTTCCGGCGAAAACGCACACCACGGTTCTTTCTGAGAAAAAGCAAGCACGGAGGACGAGAATCGCTTTTGCCCTGCGTAGCGTTCCGGGCAGCGGGTAGAACCAGGCAGAGAATTCCCGGCTAGCAGCTTCCCTGTGGCGGGGAAGTGCAAACGTACACGTTTTCGGCCGAAAACGCGTTTTCCGGCGAAAACGCACACCACGGCTCTTTCTGAGAAAAAGCAAGCACGGAGGACGAGAATCGCTTTTGCCCTGCGTAGCGTTCCGGGCAGCGGATAGAACCAGGCAGAGAATTCCCGGCTAGCAGCTTCCCTGTGGCCGGGAAGTGCAAACGTACACGTTTTCGGCCGAAAACGCGTTTTCCGGCGAAAACGCACACCACGGCTCTTTCTGAGAAAAAGCAAGCACGGAGGACGAGAATCGCTTTTGCCCTGCGTAGCGTTCTGAGCAGCGGGTAGAAATAGGCTGCGAATTCCCGGCTGGCAGCTTCCCTGTGGCCGGGAAGTGCAAACGTACACGTTTTCGGCCGAAAACGCGTTTTCCGGCGAAAAAGCACACCATGGCTCTTTCTGAGAAAAAGCAAGCACGGAGGACGAGAATCGCTTTTGCCCTGCGTAGTGCTCCGGGCAGCGGGTAGAACCAGGCAGAGAATTCCCGGCTAGTAGCTTCCCTGTGGCGGGGAAGTGCAAACGTACACGTTTTCGGCCGGAAACGCGTTTTCCGGCGAAAACGCACACCACGCCTCTTTCTGAGAAAAAGCAAGCACGGAGGACGAGAATCGCTTTTGCCCTGCATACCGTTCTGAGCAGCGGGTAGAAATAGGCAGCGAATTCCCGGCTAGCAGCTTCCCTGTGGCCGGGAAGTGCAAACGTACACGTTTTCGGCCGAAAACGCGTTTTCCGGCGAAAAAGCACACCATGGCTCTTTCTGAGAAAAAGCAAGCACGGAGGACGAGAATCGCTTTTGCCCTGCTAGCGTTCCGGGCAGCGGGTAGAACCAGGCAGAGAATTCCCGGCTAGCAGCTTCCCTGTGGCCGGGAAGTGCAAACGTACACGTTTTCGGCCGAAAACGCCTTTTCCGGCGAAAACGCACACCACGGCTCTTTGTGAGAAAAAGCAAGCACGGAGGACGAGAATCGCTTTTGCCCTGCGTAGCGTTCCGGGCAGCGGGTAGAACCAGGCAGAGAATTCCCGGCTAGCAGCTTCCCTGTGGCGGGGAAGTGCAAACGTACACGTTTTCGGCCGGAAACGCGTTTACCGGCGAAAACGCACACCACGGCTCTTTCTGAGAAAAAGCAAGCACGGAGGACGAGAATCGCTTTTGCCCTGCGTAGCGTTCCGGGCAGCGGGTAGAACCAGGCAGAGAATTCCCGGCTAGCAGCTTCCCTGTGGCGGGGAAGTGCAAACGTACACGTTTTCGGCCGAAAACGCATTTTCCGGCGAAAACGCACAGCACGGCTCTTTCTGAGAAAAAGCAAGCACGGAGGACGAGAATCGCTTTTGCCCTGCGTAGCGTTCCGGGCAGCGGGTAGAACCAGGCAGAGAATTCCCGGCTAGCAGCTTCCCTGTGGCGGGGAAGTGCAAACATACACGTTTTCGGCCGGAAACGCGTTTTCCGGCGAAAACGCACACCACGGCTCTTTCTGAGAAAAAGCAAGCACGGAGGACGAGAATCGCTTTTGCCCTGCGTAGCGTTCCATGTAGCGGGTAGAAATAGGCAGCGAATTCCCGGCTAGCAGCTTCCCTGTGGCGGGGAAGTGCAAACGTACAAGTTTTCGGCCGAAAACGCGCTTTCCGGCGAAAACGCACACCACGGCTCTTTCTGAGAAAAAGCAAGCACAGAGGACGAGAATCGCTTTTGCCCTGCGTAGTGTTCCGGGCAGCGGGTAGAACCAGGCAGCGAATTCCCTGCTAGCAGCTTCCCTGTGGCGGGGAAGTGCAAACGTACACGTTTTCGGCCGAAAACAAGTTTACCGGCGAAAACGCACACCACGGCTCTTTCTGAGAAAAAGCAAGCACGGAGGACGAGAATCGCTTTTGCCCTCCGTAGTGTTCCGGGCAGCGGGTAGAACCAGGCAGAGAATTCCCGGCTAGCAGCTTCCCTGTGGCCGGGAAGTGCAAAGGTACACGTTTTCGGCCGAAAACGCGTTTTCTAGCGAAAACGCACACCACGGCTCTTTCTGAGAAAAAGCAAGCACGGAGGACGAGAATAGCTTTTGCCCTGCGTAGCGTTCCGGGCAGCGGGTAGAACCAGGCAGAGAATTCCCGGCTAGCAGCTTCCCTGTGGCGGGGAAGTGCAAACGTACACGTTTTCGGCCGAAAACGCGTTTTCCGGTGAAAACGCACACCACGGCTCTTTCTGAGAAAAAGCAAGCACGGAGGACGAGAATCGCTTTTGCCCTGCGTAGCGTTCCGGGCAGCGGGTAGAACCAGGCAGAGAATTCCCGGCTAGCAGCTTCCCTGTGGCGGGGAAGTGCAAACGTACACGTTTTCGGCCGAAAACGCGTTTTCCGGCGAAAACGCACACCACGGCTCTTTCTGAGAAAAAGCAAGCACGGAGGACGAGAATCGCTTTTGCCCTGCGTAGCGTTCTGAGCAGCGGGTAGAAATAGGCAGCGAATTCCCGGCTGGCAGCTTCCCTGTGGCCGGGAAGTGCAAACGTACACGTTTTCGGCCGAAAACGCGTTTTCCGGCGAAACAGCACACCATGGCTCTTTCTGAGAAAAAGCAAGCACGGAGGACGAGAATCGCTTTTGCCCTGCGTAGCGTTCCGGGCAACTGGTAGAACCAGGCAGAGAATTCCCGGCTAGCAGCTTCCCTGTGGCGGGGAAGTGCAAACGTACACGTTTTCGGCCGAAAACGCGTTTTCCGGCGAAAACGCACACCACGGCTCTTTCTGAGAAAAAGCAAGCACGGAGGACGAGAATCGCTTTTGCCCTGCGTAGCGTTCCGGGCAGCGGGTAGAACCAGGCAGAGAATTCCCGGCTAGCAGCTTCCCTGTGGCCGGGAAGTGCAAACGTACACCTTTTCGGCCGAAAACGCGTTTTCCCGCGAAAACGCACACCACGGCTCTTTCTGAGAAAAAGCAAGCACGGAGGACGAGAATCGCTTTTGCCCTGCGTAGAGTTCCGGACAGCAGGTAGAACCAGGCAGCGAATTCCCGGCTAGCAGCTTCCCTGTGGCCGGGAATTGCAAACGTACACGTTTTCGGCCGAAAACGCGTTTTCCGGCGAAAACGCACACCACGGCCCTTTCTGAGAAAAAGCAAGCACGGAGGACGAGAATCGCTTTTGCCCTGCGTAGCGTTCCGGGCAGCGGGTAGAACCAGGCAGAGAATTCCCGGCTAGCAGCTTCCCTGTGGCCGGGAAGTGCAAACGTACACGTTTTCGGCCGAAAACGCGTTTTCCCGCGAAAACGCACACCACGGCTCTTTCTGAGAAAAAGCAAGCACGGAGGACGAGAATCGCTTTTGCCCTGCGTAGCGTTCCGGGCAGCGGGTAGAACCAGGCAGAGAATTCCCGGCTAGCAGCTTCCCTGTGGCAGGGAATTGCAAACGTACACGTTTTCGGCCAAAACCGCGTTTTCCGTCGAAAACGCACACCACGGCTCTTTCTGAGAAAAAGCAAGCACGGAGGACGAGAATCGCTTTTGCCCTGCGTAGCGTTCCGGGCAGCGGGTAGAACCAGGCAGAGAATTCCCGGCTAGCAGCTTCCCTGTGGCCGGGAAGTGCAAACGTACACGTTTTCGGCCGAAAACGCGTTTTCCGGTGAAAACGCACACCACGGCTCTTTCTGAGAAAAAGCAAGCACGGAGGACGAGAATCGCTTTTGCCCTGCGTAGCGTTCCGGGCAGCGGGTAGAACCAGGCAGAGAATTCCCGGCTAGCAGCTTCCCTGTGGCGGGGAAGTGCAAACGTACACGTTTTCGGCCGAAAACGCGTTTTCCGGCGAAAACGCACACCACGGCTCTTTCTGAGAAAAAGCAAGCACGGAGGACGAGAATCGCTTTTGCCCTGCGTAGCGTTCTGAGCAGCGGGTAGAAATAGGCAGCGAATTCCCGGCTGGCAGCTTCCCTGTGGCCGGGAAGTGCAAACGTACACGTTTTCGGCCGAAAACGCGTTTTCCGGCGAAACAGCACACCATGGCTCTTTCTGAGAAAAAGCAAGCACGGAGGACGAGAATCGCTTTTGCCCTGCGTAGCGTTCCGGGCAACTGGTAGAACCAGGCAGAGAATTCCCGGCTAGCAGCTTCCCTGTGGCGGGGAAGTGCAAACGTACACGTTTTCGGCCGAAAACGCGTTTTCCGGCGAAAACGCACACCACGGCTCTTTCTGAGAAAAAGCAAGCACGGAGGACGAGAATCGCTTTTGCCCTGCGTAGCGTTCCGGGCAGCGGGTAGAACCAGGCAGAGAATTCCCGGCTAGCAGCTTCCCTGTGGCCGGGAAGTGCAAACGTACACCTTTTCGGCCGAAAACGCGTTTTCCCGCGAAAACGCACACCACGGCTCTTTCTGAGAAAAAGCAAGCACGGAGGACGAGAATCGCTTTTGCCCTGCGTAGAGTTCCGGACAGCAGGTAGAACCAGGCAGCGAATTCCCGGCTAGCAGCTTCCCTGTGGCCGGGAAGTGCAAACGTACACGTTTTCGGCCGAAAACGCGTTTTCCGGCGAAAACGCACACCACGGCCCTTTCTGAGAAAAAGCAAGCACGGAGGACGAGAATCGCTTTTGCCCTGCGTAGCGTTCCGGGCAGCGGGTAGAACCAGGCAGAGAATTCCCGGCTAGCAGCTTCCCTGTGGCCGGGAAGTGCAAACGTACACGTTTTCGGCCGAAAACGCGTTTTCCCGCGAAAACGCACACCACGGCTCTTTCTGAGAAAAAGCAAGCACGGAGGACGAGAATCGCTTTTGCCCTGCGTAGCGTTCCGGGCAGCGGGTAGAACCAGGCAGAGAATTCCCGGCTAGCAGCTTCCCTGTGGCAGGGAATTGCAAACGTACACGTTTTCGGCCAAAACCGCGTTTTCCGTCGAAAACGCACACCACGGCTCTTTCTGAGAAAAAGCAAGCACGGAGGACGAGAATCGCTTTTGCCCTGCGTAGCGTTCCGGGCAGCGGGTAGAACCAGGCAGAGAATTCCCGGCTAGCAGCTTCCCTGTGGCCGGGAAGTGCAAAGGTACACGTTTTCGGCCGAAAACGCGTTTTCCGGCGAAAACGCACACCACGGCTCTTTCTGAGATAAAGCAAGCACGGAGGACGAGAATCGCTTTTGCCCTGCGTAGCGTTCCGGGCAGCGGGTAGAACCAGGCAGAGAATTCCCGGCTAGCAGCTTCCCTGTGGCCGGGAAGTGCAAACGTACACGTTATCGGCCGAAAAAGCGTTTTCCAGCGAAAAAGCACACCATGGCTCTTTCTGAGAAAAAGCAAGCACGGAGGGCGAGAATCGCTTTTGCCCTGCGTAGCGTTCCGGGCAGCGGGTAGAACCAGGCAGCGAATTCCCTGCTAGCAGCTTCCCTGTGGCGGGGAAGTGCAAACGTACACGTTTTCGGCCGAAAACGCGTTTTGCGGCGAAAACGCACACCACTGCTCTTTCTGAGATAAAGCAAGCACGGAGGACGAGAATCGCTTTTACCCTGCGTAGCGTTCCGGGCAGCGGGTAGAACCAGGCAGAGAATTCCCGTCTAGCAGCTTCCCTGTGGCCGGGAAGTGCAAACGTACACGTTTTCGGCCGGAAACGCGTTTACCGGCGAAAACGCACACCACGGCTCTTTCTGAGAAAAAGCAATCACGGAGGACGAGAATCGCTTTTGCCCTGCGTAGCGTTCCGGGCAGCGGGTAGAACCAGGCAGAGAATTCCCGGCTAGCAGCTTCCCTGTGGCGGGGAAGTGCAAATGTACACGTTTTCGGCCGAAAACGCGTTTTCCGGCGAAAACGCACACCACGGCTCTTTCTGAGAAAAAGCAAGCACGGAGGACGAGAATCGCTTTTGCCCTCGTAGCGTTCCGGGCAGCGGGTAGAACCAGGCAGAGAATTCCCGGCTAGCAGCTTCCCTGTGGCCGGGAAGTGCAAACGTACACGTTTTCGGCCGAAAACGCGTTTTCCGGCGAAAACGCACAGCACGGCTCTTTCTGAGAAAAAGCAAGCACGGAGGACGAGAATCGCTTTTGCCCTGCCTAGCGTTCTGAGCAGCGGGTAGAAATAGGCTGCGAATTCCCGGCTGGCAGCTTCCCTGTGGCCGGGAAGTGCAAACGTACACGTTTTCGGCCGAAAACGCGTTTTCCGGCGAAAAAGCACACCATGGCTCTTTCTGAGAAAAAGCAAGCACGGAGGACGAGAATCGCTTTTGCCCTGCGTAGTGCTCCGGGCAGCGGGTAGAACCAGGCAGAGAATTCCCGGCTAGCAGCTTCCCTGTGGCCGGGAAGTGCAAAGGTACACGTTTTCGGCAGAAAACGCGTTTTCTGGCGAAAACGCACACCACGGCACTTTCTGAGAAAAAGCAAGCACGGAGGACGAGAATCGCTTTAGCCCTGCGTAGCGTTCCGGGCAGCGGGTAGAACCAGGCAGAGAATTCCCGGCTAGCAGCTTCCCTGTGGCCGGGAAGTGCAAACGTACACGTTTTCGGCCGAAAACGCGTTTTCCGGCGAAAACGCACACCACGGCTCTTTCTGAGAAAAAGCAAGCACGGAGGACGAGAATCGCTTTTGCCCTGCGTAGCGTTCCGGGCAGCGGGTAGAACCAGGCAGAGAATTCTCGGCTAGCAGCTTCCCTGTGGCGGGGAAGTGCAAACGTACACGTTTTCGGCCGAAAACGCGTTTTCCGGAGAAAACGCACACCACGGCTCTTTCTGAGAAAAAGCAATCACGGAGGACGAGAATCGCTTTTGCCCTCCGTAGCGTTCCGGGCAGCGGGTAGAACCAGGCAGAGAATTCCCGGCTAGCAGCTTCCCTGTGGCCGGGAAGTGCAAACGTACACGTTTTCGGCCGAAAACGCGTTTTCCGGCGAAAACGCACACCACGGCTCTTTCTGAGAAAAAGCAAGCACGGAGGACGAGAATCGCTTTTGCCCTGCGTAGCGTTCCGGGCAGCGGGTAGAACCAGGCAGCGAATTCCCGGCTAGCAGCTTCCCTGTGGCCGGGAAGTGCAAACGTACACGTTTTCGGCCGAAAACGCGTTTTCCGGCGAAAACGCACACCACGGCTCTTTCTGAGAAAAAGCAAGCACGGAGGACGAGAATCGCTTTTGCCCTGCGTAGCGTTCCGGGCAGCGGGTAGAACCAGGCAGAGAATTCCCGTCTAGCAGATTCCCTGTGGCCGGGAAGTGCAAACGTACACGTTTTCAGCCGAAAACGCGTTTTCCGGCGAAAACGCACACCACGGCTCTTTCTGAGAAAAAGCAAGCACGGAGGACGAGAATCGCTTTTGCCCTGCGTAGCGTTCCGGGCAGCGGGTAGAACCAGGCAGAGAATTCCCGGCTAGCAGCTCCCCTGTGGCGGGGAAGTGCAAACGTACACGTTTTCGGCCGAAAACGCGTTTTCCGGCGAAAACGCACACCACGGCTCTTTCTGAGAAAAAGCAAGCACGGAGGACGAGAATCGCTTTTGCCCTGCGTAGCGTTCCGGGCAGCGGGTAGAACCAGGCAGAGAATTCCCGGCTAGCAGCTTCCCTGTGGCGGGGAAGTGCAAACGTACACGTTTTCGGCCGAAAACGCGTTTTTCGGCGAAAAAGCACACCACGGCTCTTTCTGAGAAAAAGCAAGCACGGAGGACGAGAATCGCTTTTGCCCTGCGTAGCGTTCCGGGCAGCGGGTAGAACCAGGCAGAGAATTCCCGTCTAGCAGCTTCCCTGTGGCCAGGAAGTGCAAACGTACACGTTTTCGGCCGAAAACGCGTTTTCCGGCGAAAACGCACACCACGGCTCTTTCTGAGAAAAAGCAAGCACGGAGGACGAGAATCGCTTTTGCCCTGCGTAGCGTTCCGGGCAGCGGGTAGAACCAGGCAGAGAATTCCCGGCTAGCAGCTTCCCTGTGGCGGGGAAGTGCAAACGTACACGTTTTCGGCCGAAAACGCGTTTTCCGGCGAAAACGCACACCACTGGTCTTTATGAGAAAAAACAAGCACGGAGGACGAGAATCGCTTTTGCCCTGCGTAGCGTTCCGGGCAGCGGGTAGAACCAGGCAGCGAATTCCCGGCTAGCAGCTTCCCTGTGGCCGGGAAGTGCAAACGTACACGTTTTCGGCCGAAAACGCGTTTTCCGGCGAAAACGCACACCACGGCTCTTTCTGAGAAAAAGCAAGCACGGAGGACGAGAATCGCTTTTGCCCTGCGTAGCGTTCCGGGCAGCGGGTAGAACCAGGCAGAGAATTCCCGTCTAGCAGCTTCCCTGTGGCCGGGAAGTGCAAACGTACACGTTTTCGGCCGAAAACGCGTTTTCCGGCGAAAACGCACACCACGGCTCTTTCTGAGAAAAAGCAAGCACGGAGGACGAGAATCGCTTTTGCCCTGCGTAGCGTTCCGGGCAGCGGGTAGAACCAGGCAGAGAATTCCCGGCTAGCAGCTTCCCTGTGGCCAGGAAGTGCAAACGTACACGTTTTCGGCCGGAAACGCGTTTTCCGGCGAAAACGCACACCACGGCTCTTTCTGAGAAAAAGCAAGCACGGAGGACGAGAATCGCTTTTGCCCTGCGTAGCGTTCCGGGCAGCGGGTAGAACCAGGCAGAGAATTCCCGTCTAGCAGCTTCCCTGTGGCCGGGAAGTGCAAACGTACACGTTTTCGGCCGAAAACGCGTTTTCCGGCGAAAACGCACACCACGGCTCTTTCTGAGAAAAAGCAAGCACGGAGGACGAGAATCGCTTTTGCCCTGCGTAGCGTTCCGGGCAGCGGGTAGAACCAGGCAGAGAATTCCCGGCTAGCAGCTTCCCTGTGGCGGGGAAGTGCAAACGTACACGTTTTCGGCCGAAAACGCGTTTTCCGGCGAAAACGCACACCACGGCTCTTTCTGAGAAAAAGCAAGCACGGAGGACGAGAATCGCTTTTGCCCTGCGTAGCGTTCCGGGCAGCGGGTAGAACCAGGCAGAGAATTCCCGGCTAGCAGCTTCCCTGTGGCGGGGAAGTGCAAACGTACACGTTTTCGGCCGAAAACGCGTTTTTCGGCGAAAAAGCACACCACGGCTCTTTCTGAGAAAAAGCAAGCACGGAGGACGAGAATCGCTTTTGCCCTGCGTAGCGTTCCGGGCAGCGGGTAGAACCAGGCAGAGAATTCCCGTCTAGCAGCTTCCCTGTGGCCAGGAAGTGCAAACGTACACGTTTTCGGCCGAAAACGCGTTTTCCGGCGAAAACGCACACCACTGGTCTTTCTGAGAAAAAGCAAGCACGGAGGACGAGAATCGCTTTTGCCCTGCGTAGCGTTCCGGGCAGCGGGTAGAACCAGGCAGAGAATTCCCGGCTAGCAGCTTCCCTGTGGCGGGGAAGTGCAAACGTACACGTTTTCGACCGAAAACGCGTTTTCCGGCGAAAACGCACACCACTGGTCTTTATGAGAAAAAACAAGCACGGAGGAAGAGAATCGCTTTTGCCCTGCGTAGCGTTCCGGGCAGCGGGTAGAACCAGGCAGAGAATTCCCGGCTAGCAGCTTCCCTGTGGCGGGGAAGTGCAAACGTACACGTTTTCGGCCGAAAACGCGTTTTCCGGCGAAAACGCACACCACGGCTCTTTCTGAGAAAAAGCAAGCACGGAGGACGAGAATCGCTTTTGCCCTGCGTAGCGTTCCGGGCAGCGGATAGAACCAGGCAGAGAATTCCCGGCTAGCAGCTTCCCTGTGGCGGGGAAGTGCAAACGTACACGTTTTCGGCCGAAAACGCGTTTTCCGGCGAAAACGCACACCACGGCTCTTTCTGAGAAAAAGCAAGCACGGAGGACGAGAATCGCTTTTGCCCTGCGTAGCGTTCTGAGCAGCGGGTAGAAATAGGCAGCGAATTCCCGGCTAGCAGCTTCGCTGTGGCCGGTAAGTGCAAACGTACACGTTTTCGGCCGAAAACGCGTTTTCCGGCGAAAAAGCACACCATGGCTCTTTCTGAGAAAAAGCAAGCACGGAGGACGAGAATCGCTTTTGCCCTGCGTAGCGTTCCGGGCAGCGGGTAGAACCAGGCAGAGAATTCCCGGCTAGCAGCTTCCCTGTGGCCGGGAAGTGCAAATGTACACGTTTTCGGCCGAAAACGCGTTTTCCGGCGAAAACGCACACCACGGCTCTTTCTGAGAAAAAGCAAGCAAAGAGGACGAGAATCGCTTTTGCCCTGCGTAGCGTTCCGGGCAGCGGGTAGAACCAGGCAGAGAATTCCCGGCTAGCAGCTTCCCTGTGGCGGGGAAGTGCAAACGTACACGTTTTCGGCCGAAAACGCGTTTTCCGGCGAAAACGCACACCACTGGTCTTTATGAGATAAAACAAGCACGGAGGACGAGAATCGCTTTTGCCCTGCGTAGCGTTCCGGGCAGCGGGTAGAACCAGGCAGAGAATTCCCGGCTAGCAGCTTCCCAGTGGCGGGGAAGTGCAAACGTACACGTTTTCGGCCGGAAACGCGTTTTCCGGCGAAAAAGCACACCACGGCTCTTTCTGAGAAAAAGCAAGCACGGAGGACGAGAATCGCTTTTGCCCTGCGTAGCATTCTGAGCAGCGGGTAGAAATAGGCAGCGAATTCCCGGCTAGCAGCTTCCCTGTGGCCGGGAAGTGCAAACGTACACGTTTTCGGCCGAAAACGCGTTTTCCGGCGAAAAAGCACACCATGGCTCTTTCTGAGAAAAAGCAAGCACGGAGGACGAGAATCGCTTTTGCCCTGCGTACCGTTCCGGGCAGCGGGTAGAACCAGGCAGAGAATTCCCGGCTAGCAGCTTCCCTGTGGCCGGGAAGTGCAAACGTACACGTTTTCGGCCGGAAACGCGTTTTCCGGCGAAAACGCACACCACGGCTCTTTCTGAGAAAAAGCAAGCACGGAGGACGAGAATCGCTTTTGCCCTGCGTAGCGTTCCGGGCAGCGGGTAGAACCAGGCAGAGAATTCCCGTCTAGCAGCTTCCCTGTGGCCGGGAAGTTCAAACGTACACGTTTTCGGCCGAAAACGCGTTTTCCGGCGAAAACGCACACCACGGCTCTTTCTGAGAAAAAGCAAGCACGGAGGACGAGAATCGCTTTTGCCCTGCGTAGCGTTCCGGGCAGCGGGTAGAACCAGGCAGAGAATTCCCGGCTAGCAGCTTCCCTGTGGCGGGGAAGTGCAAACGTACACGTTTTCGGCCGGAAACGCGTTTACCGGCGAAAACGCACACCACGGCTCTTTCTGAGAAAAAGCAAGCACGGAGGACGAGAATCGCTTTTGCCCTGCGTAGCGTTCCGGGCAGCGGGTAGAACCAGGCAGAGAATTCCCGGCTAGCATCTTCCCTGTGGCGGGGAAGTGCAAACGTACACGTTTTCGGCCGAAAACGCGTTTTCCGGCGAAAACGCACACCACGGCTCTTTCTGAGAAAAAGCAAGCACGGAGGACGAGAATCGCTTTTGCCCTGCGTAGCGTTCCATGTAGCGGGTAGAAATAGGCAGCGAATTCCCGGCTAGCAGCTTCCCTGTGGCGGGGAAGTGCAAACGTACAAGTTTTCGACCGAAAACGCGCTTTCCGGCGAAAACGCACACCACGGCTCTTTCTGAGAAAAAGCAAGCACGGAGGACGAGAATCGCTTTTGCCCTGCGTAGTGTTCCGGGCAGCGGGTAGAACCAGGCAGCGAATTCCCTGCTAGCAGCTTCCCTGTGGCGGGGAAGTGCAAACGTACACGTTTTCGGCCGAAAACAAGTTTACCGGCGAAAACGCACACCACGGCTCTTTCTGAGAAAAAGCAAGCACGGAGGACGAGAATCGCTTTTGCCCTCCGTAGTGTTCCGGGCAGCGGGTAGAACCAGGCAGAGAATTCCCGGCTAGCAGCTTCCCTGTGGCCGGGAAGTGCAAAGGTACACGTTTTCGGCAGAAAACGCGTTTTCTGGCGAAAACGCACACCACGGCTCTTTCTGAGAAAAAGCAAGCACGGAGGACGAGAATCGCTTTTGCCCTGCGTAGCGTTCCGGGCAGCGGGTAGAACCAGGCAGAGAATTCCCGGCTAGCAGCTTCCCTGTGGCGGGGAAGTGCAAACGTACACGTTTTCGGCCGAAAACGCGTTTTCCGGCGAAAACGCACACCACGGCTCTTTCTGAGAAAAAGCAAGCACGGAGGACGAGAATCGCTTTTGCCCTGCGTAGCGTTCCGGGCAGCGGGTAGAACCAGGCAGAGAATTCCCGGCTAGCAGCTTCCCTGTGGCCGGGAAGTGCAAACGTACACGTTTTCGGCCGAAAACGCGTTTTCCGGCGAAAACGCACACCACGGCTCTTTCTGAGAAAAAGCAAGCACGGAGGACGAGAATCGCTTTTGCCCTGCGTAGCGTTCCGGGCAGCGGGTAGAACCAGGCAGAGAATTCCCGGCTAGCAGCTTCCCTGTGGCCGGGAAGTGCAAACGTACACGTTTTCGGCCGAAAAAGCGTTTTCCAGCGAAAAAGCACACCATGGCTCTTTCTGAGAAAAAGCAAGCACGGAGGGCGAGAATCGCTTTTGCCCTGCGTAGCGTTCCGGGCAGCGGGTAGAACCAGGCAGCGAATTCCCTGCTAGCAGCTTCCCTGTGGCGGGGAAGTGCAAACGTACACGTTTTCGGCCGAAAACGCGTTTTGCGGCGAAAACGCACACCACTGCTCTTTCTGAGATAAAGCAAGCACGGAGGACGAGAATCGCTTTTACCCTGCGTAGCGTTCCGGGCAGCGGGTAGAACTAGGCAGAGAATTCCCGTCTAGCAGCTTCCCTGTGGCCGGGAAGTGCAAACGTACACGTTTTCGGCCGAAAACGCGTTTTCCGGCGAAAACGCACACCACGGCTCTTTCTGAGAAAAAGCAAGCACGGAGGACGAGAATCGCTTTTGCCCTGCGTAGCGTTCCGGGCAGCGGGTAGAACCAGGCAGAGAATTCCCGTCTAGCAGCTTCCCTGTGGCCGGGAAGTGCAAACGTACACGTTTTCGGCCGAAAACGCGTTTTCCGGCGAAAACGCACACCACGGCTCTTTCTGAGAAAAAGCAAGCACGGAGGACGAGAATCGCTTTTGCCCTGCGTAGCGTTCCGGGCAGCGGGTAGAACCAGGCAGAGAATTCCCGGCTAGCAGCTTCCCTGTGGCGGGGAAGTGCAAACGTACACGTTTTCGACCGGAAACGCGTTTACAGGCGAAAACGCACACCACGGCTCTTTCTGAGAAAAAGCAAGCACGGAGGACGAGAATCGCTTTTGCCCTGCGTAGCGTTCCGGGCAGCGGGTAGAACCAGGCAGAGAATTCCCGGCTAGCATCTTCCCTGTGGCGGGGAAGTGCAAACGTACACGTTTTCGGCCGAAAACGCGTTTTCCGGCGAAAACGCACACCACGGCTCTTTCTGAGAAAAAGCAAGCACGGAGGACGAGAATCGCTTTTGCCCTGCGTAGCGTTCCATGTAGCGGGTAGAAATAGGCAGCGAATTCCCGGCTAGCAGCTTCCCTGTGGCGGGGAAGTGCAAACGTACAAGTTTTCGACCGAAAACGCGCTTTCCGGCGAAAACGCACACCACGGCTCTTTCTGAGAAAAAGCAAGCACGGAGGACGAGAATCGCTTTTGCCCTGCGTAGTGTTCCGGGCAGCGGGTAGAACCAGGCAGCGAATTCCCTGCTAGCAGCTTCCCTGTGGCGGGGAAGTGCATACGTACACGTTTTCGGCCGAAAACAAGTTTACCGGCGAAAACGCACACCACGGCTCTTTCTGAGAAAAAGCAAGCACGGAGGACGAGAATCGCTTTTGCCCTCCGTAGTGTTCCGGGCAGCGGGTAGAACCAGGCAGAGAATTCCCGGCTAGCAGCTTCCCTGTGGCCGGGAAGTGCAAAGGTACACGTTTTCGGCAGAAAACGCGTTTTCTGGCGAAAACGCACACCACGGCTCTTTCTGAGAAAAAGCAAGCACGGAGGACGAGAATCGCTTTTGCCCTGCGTAGCGTTCCGGGCAGCGGGTAGAACCAGGCAGAGAATTCCCGGCTAGCAGCTTCCCTGTGGCGGGGAAGTGCAAACGTACACGTTTTCGGCCGAAAACGCGTTTTCCGGCGAAAACGCACACCACGGCTCTTTCTGAGAAAAAGCAAGCACGGAGGACGAGAATCGCTTTTGCCCTGCGTAGCGTTCCGGGCAGCGGGTAGAACCAGGCAGAGAATTCCCGGCTAGCAGCTTCCCTGTGGCCGGGAAGTGCAAACGTACACGTTTTCGGCCGAAAACGCGTTTTCCGGCGAAAACGCACACCACGGCTCTTTCTGAGAAAAAGCAAGCACGGAGGACGAGAATCGCTTTTGCCCTGCGTAGCGTTCCGGGCAGCGGGTAGAACCAGGCAGAGAATTCCCGGCTAGCAGCTTCCCTGTGGCCGGGAAGTGCAAACGTACACGTTTTCGGCCGAAAAAGCGTTTTCCAGCGAAAAAGCACACCATGGCTCTTTCTGAGAAAAAGCAAGCACGGAGGGCGAGAATCGCTTTTGCCCTGCGTAGCGTTCCGGGCAGCGGGTAGAACCAGGCAGCGAATTCCCTGCTAGCAGCTTCCCTGTGGCGGGGAAGTGCAAACGTACACGTTTTCGGCCGAAAACGCGTTTTGCGGCGAAAACGCACACCACTGCTCTTTCTGAGATAAAGCAAGCACGGAGGACGAGAATCGCTTTTACCCTGCGTAGCGTTCCGGGCAGCGGGTAGAACCAGGCAGAGAATTCCCGTCTAGCAGCTTCCCTGTGGCCGGGAAGTGCAAACGTACACGTTTTCGGCCGAAAACGCGTTTTACGGCGAAAACGCACACCACGGCTCTTTCTGAGAAAAAGCAAGCACGGAGGACGAGAATCGCTTTTGCCCTGCGTAGCGTTCTGAGCAGCGGGTAGAAATAGGCAGCGAATTGCCGGCTAGCAGCTTCCCTGTGGCCGGGAAGTGCAAACGTACACGTTTTCGGCCGAAAACGCGTTTTCCGGCGAAAACGCACACCACTGGTCTTTCTGAGAAAAAGCAAGCACGGAGGACGAGAATCGCTTTTGCCCTGCGTAGCGTTCCGGGCAGCGGGTAGAACCAGGCAGCGAATTCCCTGCTAGCAGCTTCCCTGTGGCAGGGCAGTGCAAACGTACACGTTTTCGGCCGAAAACGCGTTTTAAGGCGAAAACGCACACCACGGCTCTTTCTGAGAAAAAGCAAGCACGGAGGACGAGAATCGCTTTTGCCCTGCGTAGCGTTCCGGGCAGCGGGTAGAACCAGGCAGAGAATTCCCTGCTAGCAGCTTCCCTGTGGCGGGGAAGTGCAAACGTACACGTTTTCGGCCGGAAACGCGTTTACCGGCGAAAAAGCACACCACAGCTCTTTCTGAGAAAAAGCAACCACGGAGGACGAGAATCGCTTTTGCCCTGCGTAGCGTTCCGGGCAGCGGGTAGAACCAGGCAGAGAATTCCCGGCTAGCAGCTTCCCTGTGGCGGGGAAGTGCAAACGTACACGTTTTCGGCCGAAAACGCGTTTTCCGGCGAAAACGCACACCACGGCTCTTTCTCAGAAAAAGCAAGCACGGAGGACGAGAATCGCTTTTGCCCTGCGTAGCGTTCCGGGCAGCGGGTAGAACCAGGCAGAGAATTCCCGGCTAGCAGCTTCCCTGTGTCGGGGAAGTGCAAACGTACACGTTTTCGGCCGAAAACGCGTTTTCCGGAGAAAACGCACACGACGGCTCTTTCTGAGAAAAAGCAAGCACGGAGGACGAGAATCGCTTTTGCCCTGCGTAGCGTTCTGAGCAGCGGGTAGAAATAGGCTGCGAATTCCCGGCTGGCAGCTTCCCTGTGGCCGGGAAGTGCAAACGTACACGTTTTCGGCCGAAAACGCGTTTTCCGGCGAAAAAGCACACCATGGCTCTTTCTGAGAAAAAGCAAGCACGGAGGACGAGAATCGCTTTTGCCCTGCGTAGTGCTCCGGGCAGCGGGTAGAACCAGGCAGAGAATTCCCGTCTAGCAGCTTCCCTGTGGCCGGGAAGTGCAAAGGTACACGTTTTCGGCAGAAAACGCGTTTTCTGGCGAAAACGCACACCACGGCACTTTCTGAGAAAAAGCAAGCACGGAGGACGAGAATCGCTTTAGCCCTGAGTAGCGTTCCGGGCAGCGGGTAGAACCAGGCAGAGAATTCCCGGCTAGCAGCTTCCCTGTGGCCGGGAAGTGCAAACGTACACGTTTTCGGCCGAAAACGCGTTTTCCGGAGAAAACGCACACCACGGCTCTTTCTGAGAAAAAGCAATCACGGAGGACGAGAATCGCTTTTGCCCTCCGTAGTGTTCCGGGCAGCGGGTAGAACCAGGCAGAGAATTCCCGGCTAGCACCTTCCCTGTGGCCGGGAAGTGCAAACGTACACGTTTTCGGCCGAAAACGCGTTTTCCGGCGAAAACGCACAGCACGGCTCTTTCTGAGAAAAAGCAAGCACGGAGGACGAGAATCGCTTTTGCCCTGCGTAGCGTTCCGGGCAGCGGGTAGAACCAGGCAGCGAATTCCCGGCTAGCAGCTTCCCTGTGGCCGGGAAGTGCAAACGTACACGTTTTCGGCCGAAAACGCGTTTTCCGGCGAAAACGCACACCACTGGTCTTTCTGAGAAAAAGCAAGCACGGAGGACGAGAATCGCTTTTGCCCTGCGTAGCGTTCCGGGCAGCGGGTAGAACCAGGCAGAGAATTCCCGGCTAGCAGCTTCCCTGTGGCCGGGAAGTGCAAACGTACACGTTTTCGGCCGAAAACGCGTTTTCCGGCGAAAACGCACACCACGGCTCTTTCTGAGAAAAAGCAAGCACGGAGGACGAGAATCGCTTTTGCCCTGCGTAGCGTTCCGGGCAGCGGGTAGAACCAGGCAGAGAATTCCCGTCTAGCAGCTTCCCTGTGGCGGGGAAGTGCAAACGTACACGTTTTCGGCCGAAAACGCGTTTTCCGGCGAAAACGCACACCACGGCTCTTTCTGAGAAAAAGCAAGCACGGAGGACGAGAATCGCTTTTGCCCTGCGTAGCGTTCCGGGCAGCGGGTAGAACCAGGCAGAGAATTCCCGTCTAGCAGCTTCCCTGTGGCCGGGAAGTGCAAACGTACACGTTTTCGGCCGAAAACGCGTTTTCCGGCGAAAACGCACACCACGGCTCTATCTCAGAAAAAGCAAGCACGGAGGACGAGAATCGCTTTTGCCCTGCGTAGCGTTCCGGGCAGCGGGTAGAACCAGGCAGAGAATTCCCGGCTAGCAGCTTCCCTGTGGCCGGGAAGTGCAAACGTACACGTTTTCGGCCGAAAACGCGTTTTCCGGCGAAAACGCACACGACGGCTCTTTCTGAGAAAAAGCAAGCACGGAGGACGAGAATCGCTTTTGCCCTGCGTAGCGTTCTGAGCAGCGGGTAGAAATAGGCTGCGAATTCCCGGCTAGCAGCTTCCCTGTGGCCGGGAAGTGCAAAGGTACACGTTTTCGGCAGAAAACGCGTTTTCTGGCGAAAACGCACACCACGGCACTTTCTGAGAAAAAGCAAGCACGGAGGACGAGAATCGCTTTAGCCCTGCGTAGCGTTCCGGGCAGCGGGTAGAACCAGGCAGAGAATTCCCGGCTAGCAGCTTCCCTGTGGCCGGGAAGTGCAAACGTACACGTTTTCGGCCGAAAACGCGTTTTCCGGAGAAAACGCACACCACGGCTCTTTCTGAGAAAAAGCAATCACGGAGGACGAGAATCGCTTTTGCCCTCCGTAGTGTTCCGGGCAGCGGGTAGAACCAGGCAGAGAATTTCCGGCTAGCACCTTCCCTGTGGCCGGGAAGTGCAAACGTACACGTTTTCGGCCGAAAACGCGTTTTCCGGCGAAAACGCACAGCACGGCTCTTTCTGAGAAAAAGCAAGCACGGAGGACGAGAATCGCTTTTGCCCTGCGTAGCGTTCCGGGCAGCGGGTAGAACCAGGCAGCGAATTCCCGGCTAGCAGCTTCCCTGTGGCCGGGAAGTGCAAACGTACACGTTTTCGGCCGAAAACGCGTTTTCCGGCGAAAACGCACACCACTGGTCTTTCTGAGAAAAAGCAAGCACGGAGGACGAGAATCGCTTTTGCCCTGCGTAGCGTTCCGGGCAGCGGGTAGAACCAGGCAGAGAATTCCCGGCTAGCAGCTTCCCTGTGGCCGGGAAGTGCAAACGTACACGTTTTCGGCCGAAAACGCGTTTTCCGGCGAAAACGCACACCACGGCTCTTTCTGAGAAAAAGCAAGCACGGAGGACGAGAATCGCTTTTGCCCTGCGTAGCGTTCCGGGCAGCGGGTAGAACCAGGCAGAGAATTCCCGTCTAGCAGCTTCCCTGTGGCGGGGAAGTGCAAACGTACACGTTTTCGGCCGAAAACGCGTTTTCCGGCGAAAACGCACACCACGGCTCTTTCTGAGAAAAAGCAAGCACGGAGGACGAGAATCGCTTTTGCCCTGCGTAGCGTTCCGGGCAGCGGGTAGAACCAGGCAGAGAATTCCCGTCTAGCAGATTCCCTGTGGCCGGGAAGTGCAAACGTACACGTTTTCG